>NW_024070191.1:8027500-8159638 GCF_014754425.2 Oryx dammah
CTCTGCAGCGTGTGATATCTTAGTTCCCTGACCAGGGTTCCAGTCTGCGTCCACTGATTTGGAAGGCAGAGTCCTAACCACTGGACCACTGGGGAAGTCTCTACCCAGAACTTCTTAAACTAGCTTTTCTTCCTAGGATTTTAACCTTCGACAAAGATACAAAAGTGACTTTTTGATTAACTCTACCATAATTTCTTATTTTCCACTCATTCAGTAAATAAATATTGAAGTGATATTTTAAAATATGGGACTCAAGGAAGCTGGACATTCAAAGGAGAATATGGCAAAGCACTGAACCGTACAACACTTGGACATTTAGAATATTTAAAGGTCTGAAGAGAAGATTGGCATAGACTGACAAGGAGAAGCCAGAGCTTCAGGCAGAAAGTTAGCAAAGGGTAGAAAATACCTTAATAAGGAGTGGTGGGTAACTGTTTCAGACACCCACTTGATGGAGGTCACTGTTGATCTTGACAAGATGAATTTCAGTGGGGGTGGTTTTGATGAAGTCTGATTACAGTGGTTTAAGGAGTCAATGGGGCATGAACCTGTAAAGATTTCTGGCATATACATATTTTTAAGGGGTATTACTCCAATACTTTGGCCACTGGATGCAAAGAACTATTATTAGAAAAGACCCTGATGCTGCAAAAGATTGAAGTCTGGAGGAGAAGGGAATGACAAGATGAGATGGTTGGATGGCATCGCTGATTCAATGGACATGAGTCTGAGCAAACTCCAGGAGATAGTGAAGGACAGGGAAGCCTGGTGTACTGCAGTCCATGGGGTCACAAAGAATCAGACATGACTGAGTGACTGAACTCTTAGCATGAATGAAATCAGGCTTTGTCATCATCTGTAGAAAATTGAGGTCAAGTTTTTTTTTTTTTAAATGAGAGATGCTTGAAGGTTGATGAGAGTATTCCTGTACAAAAAATATAAAGTTACTAATATGGGGAAAATGTAGGAGCAAAGTTTTTGTTTAGTTGAGATTACACAAATGCAGGGTTGGATTTAGATAGAAGCAAAGAAAGGTTATCCAACATTATATTAGGGGAAACAGTCCTGTAAGTGAAGAGACAGTGAAAATATGACCACTAGTCGTTGAGGGTATACGGAGATGTGTCACTGTACCGGGGCAGGATGAGGTTCTCCGTCAGCGCCTGGGTCAGGCTGATTCGAAGCTGGACTTCCAGGTGTCCGTTATTAACATATGCAAATGCAAGTTCTCCCTGGAAATACTAGTAAATGGGCAGTTCTGTCAGTTGCCTCCGTTAAAAACTTTTTTGCTTGTTTTCTATGGTCTGTTGAACTCAGGCATGGAAAGTCCACTGGCCACCAGAGCCAGGATATGAAGGGGTGCATCCTCTGGGCAGTAGGTCCAAAACCTGGGGTGCCAGCTTACATGCACACGCTCCTTTCAGGGAGACAGTGGTGACGGGGAGGGGGCAGAGGGAGAACTTAGAAGGGGGACCATTGGGCTCTCCTGACTCTGGGGAAGTTTGCAGTTGCCCCAAGACTTGTTAAATTACAATCTTGACCCTCAGGCTGTAGCTTCTAAGACCTGCACCTAGGTGTTCTTCCGGGAGAGTCTAGGATTCGGACCTTTCTGCCTGTTGCCTTTGCACTGAGCCTTATGGGGGACAACCATGGTAGTCCAGGAGCCTGTTAAGAATGATTCCTTTGTTTGCTGGTGTCTTATAAGTCTTGTGATCACAATCTGTTGGCTTTCAAGGCTAGGTGTTTTGGGAATGATCCCTCAAGAGGAAGTCTTAACTTGGGGTGCTAGATTTTGGCTCCAAACCCTTTGCTACTCAGGGAGAAGCTGGTGTCCTGTTTATACATCCCTGTGCCAGGGGTTTATAGCAAGTGTGGTTCATTTTTTCCCACCCATTTTGATTTTTTTTTTTAATTTACCCAATGTATAGACATTGCTCTGCTTGTTTCTGCATTTATTTAACAGGGAAATTTTCCATGTATACTGGTGGGCTTGGTGTGTCCAGCAGGGAGCGGAGTTCAGCAGCCTGAAAAAATCAGTCTGATCTAGCCCAAAAGATAAACATTTAAAAGTTCCTCAGGTGTTTTGATTGTGGATACAGTGTGTCAGAAACCTGATTTAGCTATTAGAAACATCAGGAAATCTAGTTACAACCTCCTTTTCTTTAGAGAATGATACTAAATAATAAGCTTAGGATATTTAACTAATATTGTAATACTTTAGTCCTTCCCAGTTGGCACTAGTGGTAAAGAATGTGCCTGCCAATGCAGGAGACATAAGAGACACAGGTGTGATCCCTGGGTTGTGGAGATCCACTGCAGAAGGGCATGGCAACCCAGTCTAGTGTTCTTGCCTGGAGAATGCCATGGACAGAGGAGCCTGGTGGGCTCCCATCCATGGGACCACAAAGAGTCGGACACCACTGAAGTGACTTAGCACGCATGCATGTAATACTCTGTAAATAAGACAGGATATTCAAGACAAAACATTGAAAAATTCTTAACGACTCTTAAATCTGTAGAATCAAATTCAGATTTCTGGGTATACTGATTGCTCGTGAACTGGTTTGGCCTGCTTACCAGTCTCTGGTCTCCTGTGGTCAAGGGTCTCCCTCTCTTTGGTTAATTGCCTCTGATTGAGTGTAGCTGCCACTTCCTTTTCCCTATCATCCTGCCTTTAGGTCAGCTGGTGAGGATATGTATAATGAATGACGTGTTCAGTTCAGTCGCTCAGTTGTGTCTGACTTGTTGCCACCCTATGGACTGCAACACGCCAGGCTTCCCTGTCCTTTACTATCTCCCTGAGTTTGCTCAAACTCATGTCCATCAAGTCGGTGATGCCATCCAACCTTCTCATTCTCTGTCGCTCCCTTCTTCTGCTCTCAATCTTTCCCAGCATCAGGGTCTTTTCCAATATAGAATTTCAAAATATTAAAAAAAATTAGTCTTCATCCCTTACTCATAATTAAACACGTTTTTCAATCCTAAGGCAAAGGTGGAATATTTAAAATCTTTTATGCCTCTGAGAATCTCTAGTCTCTTTCAGAATGAAAAGACAGCTTACATCGAAAAAGCCTTATAATGTAACCACAGCAAGTTTACAAGTGCTTATGAATTCTCTTCTCATATTTCTACGGGTTCAGAGATTCAAGTTTAATGACAGCCTTGCTTAAGACTACATCTCTAAAACACTGTTTATAGTGTTTCTAACAATTTGGCCTCATTGAATCCCTTTCTCAGTTTAGGAATTAGGAGGCCTCCATGTCTACATAATGGAAACTAGCAGTGAATTCAACTTTGATTCATTCTGAATTTCATGGTCAGACATTTAAAAACAATTTTTTCTTTGATTTATATCCTGCACAATCCTACCAAGCTTGCATGAGACTATAGTCTAGTTACCTCATTACTGTCCATGGTTTGCCCAACATAACTGGAAAAGAAATCAAAACTTCATGATTGAGTTCATGTTGTATTTCAGCTATTAGTCTGGTATCGTTTGAATCCTCCCTGAGACTTAGCAAACCTTTGTTTCCTTTGTTATGTTCTAATACTCATTGTTCAAAGTGTTTCAAGTCCTTTGAATGACATGCATACTTAGGAAATTATTAGTTTTTATGATTTCAAAAATGAATTCATGTGTTTGAAAGTATCCTAAATAGTGTCTTGCACAAATGAAGTGCTGCAAAGATTTGCTATTTATTAACTATTTGTAGGGAGCCTAGTGAGAAACAAGAGCATGTAGGAGGCTACTATATTAGTCTAAAAAGAGATTATGGTATTTACATTAAAGTGGAAGACATTAATTGAATAAAGGATTTTTTGTTGGAGGGATAGGGAAGGTTGACAAGATTTCATTAAAGATGGTATCAGAAAGTAAGGGGGAGGAATGCAAAGTCCTAGGATGTGGTCTTTTACTTAAATCATTATGGGATGCTGGTATGATTTACATCTTGGGAAACAGTACTTGGAAAAGAATAAATTTGAGAGGTTTGGGTGATGGAGGCTGGACACCTGTAAGAAACTCTTATCAGAGTGCCAGTGCCGAGACATCAAGAAGGAAAGTGAGTTATCAGTATGGAGTTCTAGAAAGTGATTGGGAAGAAAGATGGCCAGCACAAAGCCTGGGGATGTGTTTTTTAGAGACCAAGCAGAGAAAAATGAAAGTGAAAGTCACGTCTGACTCTTTGTGGCCCCATGGACTATACAGTCCACGGAATTCTCCAGGCCAGAACACTGGAGTGGGTAGCCTTTCCCTTCTCCAGGGGATCTTCCCAAGCCAGGGATTGAACCCAGGTCTCCTGTATTGCAGGTGGATTCTTTACCAACTGAGCTATCAGGGAAGCAGAGAAATGCCAACTAAAAAAATGTTCAATGTGAGAATTGTGAGTCAAGTTTTATGTGTGGACAAAACAAGGACTGTAGCCCAGGAGACAGCATCCCAGATAGCTCTGAGAAGCTGCTCCAAAGAGGCAGGGGAAGGTCAGTATATATGTGATTTTGGTGAATAGGGCAGTATGTGCAGTCAAGCACATATTTTTTTGCAGTAGATTTCAGCTAGTCATAAGGAGTTTAGTGCTTTTCTAGATAAGAGGAGATGTAAGAATCAGGCTCATAAAATCGGCTCCTGAAAATATCTAACTCTCTGAAGACCTGTCTTCCCAGATTTTCCAGAATACAGGGTGTCTCAGTTCTGCTCTTTATTCTGAGCTTCCTTCAGGGGCTGTTGAAGTTCAGCAGCTGCAGTGGCACCTGATTTAATCCTTGTGGAGGTGGATGGCAAGTACCTATGGCAAGTGCCAAATTTGTAGTTGAGAGAAGGAAGTGCCATGAGGAAGACTATGGAGAAGGCAGCTGGTGGGAAGAAAAGCATTTCCTGGAGGCTGTGTGCAAAAAGTGTTTGAGGAAGGCAAAGTGCTCAATTGCATGGAAGGCAACTGAAAGGTCAAAGGACAGAGAAGGGGCTGATGGATTTGGGAGCACAGAGGTCAGTCATGACCTTGACAGAGTGGTCACCACAGAACTGGCAAGAAGAGCTTGGTAAGGAGTGTGGAAAGCACGTGAGTCAAGAATTGGAGTTTAGTAATTACAAGCCACATTTTTCTTTTGGTGAAAGAAAGGGGAAAATAGATAGGCTTAATTTTGTCAAATTTATCATTTCATTCCCTCCAGGCTGCTAACACATTCCTGTGTTTTCTTCTATCATAATAATTTTAAAGGAAGTTTTTTATTCCTGTGCCAACTTGCCCTTTGATCATTTGACATATCTCCCTAGTTGGCCTGTTGAGAGTGTTCTCTTCAGGGTGTAGAATATCTATTTCCAACAGCGTTTTCCCCCTGGTCTTTATTGCCCTTGACATGTCAGAGGGACTTGACATTATTAAAGACCTTTCTTGATACATTTTTCTCTAAAAAAATTTTTTTTGATTCTACTATAGTAATTTCTTCCAGCCAACTAATTACTGTTTCATTCTTTCAATTAGTATCAGATGTCTCATTTAGGTTAAGAGTATAATCCAGAGGAACTTCTCCCCAAATATTTTGGTTTCAAGTTAAATTGAAGCTTGCTTAAGATCCCAAGAGCCTGACTTGAAAGTGGCACAAAATCCATTTCTCACTTGGAATCTTTTAGTGGATCATCCCATGAGTCTTCCAAAAGCTAAGCCCAGCTCCCAGTGTGCATGCTCCCAGGCCAGTTCATCTTGAGGTCACTGCCCTCACTCCTTGTCATCCTTGACACACGTGGAGAGTTGGCCCCACCCGTTCATCTGAGCCGGCGGGGACGCTGTGGTGAGGTCATGGCTTCCAGGTTCTCGGCTGAGAGAACCTGCCCCGGTAATGCTCCCTTGTTGCTGTGCTCCACCCAGCTCCCCACTTTCTGAATTTCTCAGGCCACAGTTATTTTCAGTTACACACACTCACTATCATACAAGGTCTCCCTTGTCTAGTGATCCTGTGCTGGAACTGGATGGTTCTCACATCACTTCGGTCAGTTTAGTCACTCAGTCGTGTCCGACTCTCTATCACCCCATGAACCGCAGCATGCCAGGCCTCCCTGTCCATCACCAACTCCCAGAGCTCACTCAAACCCATGTCTGTCAAGTCGGTGATGGTATCCAACTATCTCATCCTCTGTTGTCACCTTCTCCTCCTGCCTTCAATCTTTCCCAGCATCAGGGTCTTTTCCAATGAGTCAGCTCTTCGCATCAGGTGGCCAAAGTACTGGAGTTTCAGCATCAGTCCTTCCAATGAACACCCAGGACTGATCTCCTTTAGGATGGACTGGTTGGATCTCCTTGCAGTCCCAGGGACTCTCAAGAGTCTTCTCCAATACCACACTTAAAAAGCATCAGTTCTTCAGCACTCAGCTTTCTTCACAGTCCAACTCTCACATCCATACATGACCACTGGAAAAACCATAGCTTTGACTAGATGGAGCTTTGTTGACAAAGTAACATCTCTGCTCTTTAATATGCTATCTAGGTTGGCCATAGGTTGGTTCTCATATTGGTCCTTTTGAAAATCTCAGCCTGCAAGCTCTGTCCAATTTGGAGAGTGTTTAAGTGTGTTGATCTGGGCCCTGGAAGCATTCGTTAGAGCTCCTGAACTCAAAGGCTTCTTTCTACTCCTTTTCTTTTTGTTATTTTATAATCAATTTTTATTATTGACAGTTCAGAAAAGTTTCTTTTTACTTTATACCATGTTATTGGTCATTCAAATATCTATCAAATTAAAACAAAATTATTGGAGTAGAGTTGACTTACAGTGTTGTTAGTTTCTGGTGAACAGCAAAGTGATTCAGTTACACATACACATCTATTCATTCTTTTTTAGCTTCTTTTCCCATAGAGGTTATTGCAGAATATTGGATGGAGTTCCCTGTGCTATAGATATTGGTTCTCCATTTTTTGTACATGAGTGTGTGTGTTAATCCCCAATTCCTAATTTATCCCTTCCCCCCACCCACATTGAAAGCACATTTAAATTTGCTTTCAAAATCGGTGTCTCTTTCTGTTTTATAAATAAGCTCATCTGTAACATCTTCTAAAATTAGGCTCCACATATGAGTGGTGTCATATGTATTTGTCTTTCTGTAACTTCACTTGGTATGACAACCTCATGTCACTGCAAATGCCTGCTCCTTTACTTATAAATATTGTGATTATTTCTAAGGGAGAGGGGCAAGATTTAAAAATAAACAAACAAAAAAACTGTTCCTCGAACATTAGTAAAGATGAATTCAGTAGAAGTTTTCTGGCTAGAAATTCTGAATTGGTGAGTCTAAGGTGGGGCTGAATAATGTGTCTTTTAATGAGTTCTCTAGAAGCCTTGTCTTTTTGTCTAAGGTGTAAATCTTGAGAAATACCTCCTTTAGAGATAGAAAAATAAAATTATTTTCCCTGGGAATAAAGATTTAATTAAATCTTAGTTATCAAAGCAATTCAACTTCTCTCTGGGAGAGAGAAGTTGGAAGAAAATGTTATGCTTTACAGGTAAGACCCTTGGAGGAAAAACACAATGACCCCAAGGTACGTTCTTACTAAAGCAGCACATAAAACAAGACACAGGTTACATATTTAGGAGGATGTACTCATGATTAAATATGCAGCAAGACATTCTTTATCTGAAAGATAAGCACACTGACTGTAATGAGTGTGACCCAATATGAAAAAAAGCAAGGTTGAGGGAAGCAAAATGCTGATGCATCAGGCCCATGACTGGCCTGACATTTCTGACATGGCCAAGGCTCGGTGTATTGTCTCCAGGTCTCCATCTACCTGCCCCTGACCCCTCCAGATCACGATGCTTGTGTCTTGCTTCTTGTCTGGACCCAGACACCATTCCTCGCTTCCCTCTCTTCTGTTCTGCCCTGCAGACCTCCACTTCTTCAGCAGTGGCTGTTCTTTATTAGCTTGCTCATCAGATGCTCTTTCTCCTTGCCTTGCCTGGGACCTGCTTGTCTCTGAGGCTGCTAATTCCTCCTGGTCCTCTCAAGTGAACTGTTGGATTCTTTCAAACACTAAGTCCCTCAGGGTCTAGAGCTGGTCTTGTCAACAAGTCCTTGTCCTCATTGTCACTTCTAGGCTGTTAGTTGCTTCCTCCTGTTTTTACTACTTTATTTTTAAATTTTTATTGGCGTGTAGTTGCTTTACAATGTTAGTTTCTGCTGTACAGCGAAGTGAATCAGCCACATGAAAAAGCAAAAAGATACGACATGTGAAAGTGAAATTTACTGAAGTTCACAGTGTTGGTATGGGGCATATCAGAAATTTAAACGTATAACTATTTACAGTCTCAGGATCTTAATCAGTACTTTTATGGCCTCTGTATTTTAAAGGAGATCCCAGGTCAGCCTTACACAGTAAGAAAATCTTAGAAATCTGGGAGGTAAATATGATTTGGGGAAATAGCAGTGGAATATTGAAAGAAGCTAACATTTTAGAGGACCAACCTCGCTCACATCCATTTTCCTAATGCCTCTGATCCTCAAGTGACATTCTTCTTACCCAGAATCTCAGTCAGAGACCCACAATGATTATTTTTGTTAAAGGAATGAACAAACTCAATGTGTTAAGCACAAAAATAATTTTGCAATTATGAAGTTCACCTCCTTATTTCAGAATTACTTCTCTTTGGCCAATGAATGCCACCATCTCTATTGTTTCTTGGTGTCCTTCATGTCTCATTTTGCAGCCTCAGGCTTGACTTCTCCACAAAACAACACTCACCATGACTTGTCTACTTCATGGCTACTTCTCGGAAAAATGATCTTGACTGTTGTGACTTCTCGATTCAAATTTATTATGTAATAAGTTTGTCTCCATAGTGAATTGCCAGTCATACAATCACTTTAAAATGTGGGTGGGTAAGTCATAATCCTCTTTTAAATTAACTAACGTAACAGATATGGCTTTCCTTTTAAAGTTCCAATAGTTCGAAGTATGTTTCTTTCTTGCCAGGACAAAATATTAATTAGTCCATTAAAAACAGAAATTTGACCCTCTGCTGAGTGGAAATTTACCTAATAGTAACTGACTTGGTGCCCTTGTGAATACAGCTTTCTAACAGACCACCAGGGAGTAGATTTAACTTCGTGATAATTTGGCGTACTAGGTATTTAAAAAATAAAACCTCAGCTAGAATCACACTTTTAATACAAACAACACTCCATCCTGTTGTCAGCTCCCTAAGGAGAGCAACCCTTTCTTTATTGGAAACACCTTTTCCTCTTACACAATTGATCTTCTTAAAAAGAATTTTAGATGATGATGATAATAATAGTGCCAAAAAAGAAAAGGTTAATCTCTATATGTAGGTAAAAATGAGAAGTGTATGATCTGAGGAGCATAAAAAGACTCACACTCTGTGCTAATGGAAGAATTGCTTTTGAATGAATGAAGTGTATTTTGTTATTTTCTTGAATAACCCAACTATGGTTTGGGAGCATTTCTGCAAGAGGACAGGGGCATGGAGTTACTTATCAGTCAGATTACAGTCCATTTAAATTGGAGATTTATTTATGTATTTTTATTATTGCTATTCTGGAAATTTAGCTAAGTGCAAGGTCTGGCGATGGAGACAAGATGGAAAATGATAGTACATTTATATTTTCTTCTATTATCTTTTTATATGAGCACATACCTAATACAATTGACGATAGGAAAAGGAAATGGCAACCCACTCCAGTGCTCTTGCCTGGAGAATCCCAGGGACGGCGGAGCCTGGTGGGCTGCCGTCTATGGGGTCGCACAGAGTCGGACACGACTGAAGCGACTTAGCAGCAGCAGCATAGGAAAAAGAAATGGACTTTTTCCCACTTCTAATTCTGTATCAAAAGTGTCTTCTGTTCCAGAGTCTCCTAGTTTATAGTCTGCATGAATTTGAATAGAATTTGTATTCTACCATTGTGTGAAAACTGTATAAATCTTAAATGTGTTGAATTGGTTCATAGTGCTTTTCAGGTCTACTATATCCTTCTACTTCTTTGTATATTCATTCTATTAATTTTTGAGAGTTTGATATTGAAATTCCATCTAAAAATCTTAATTTATCTATTTAAAAATAATTGTGGTATATAGAGGAACTATATGTAACTTTGTATTGTCCAAGTCTCCTGTAAATGTCTTATCATACTTTCATAATTTAAAAACATAATACAGAGAAAAAAAGTAATTTACAGCCATTTAGGTAAGCTGAATTTTACCTTTTACACAAGCTTTTTCTTAAAAATCTCAATGAATCTTCATGCATCTCCTGTAAAGGAAAAAGAGACATCAGAGTTGCCATTGACGTAGAAAGCAGTGAAGGCCAGAGCTGGTGATGAGTGGCCCAAGGTCACACAGTTGGTCTGCGGCAAATAACCTAGGGCTTCTGATTTCAACACTAAGTGCTATTTTTATTAACCACAGCTGCCACCTCACCATCTACATTTGGGAGAATAATTGGAAATAATTGGCATTATTATTAGCGTATCTACATATACATGAAACCCTAATTCTGCATGTTTCCCCACCATTAATACCAAACAGTAAAATACATTCACCCTTCCTGGGGATATTTTTGGGTCAAGTAATTTTAAGCAAACAAGTAACCAAAAAGTATTATAACAGGAACTGCTGGTTGACTTTTATTCTTGCCACAGGCAGCTGCTTGGCAGGTGCTAATGTCTTGATGAGACTGTCTTATTAAATTTTCGGTCCAATTAGTGTACCTAGATATATTTTGACTGGTTCTTCACTTATGGCAACTATAAATTGTAATTGGCTGCTAATGGTTATTACCTTACTGTATCTGGAACTGGTAACCATCCATTGTAATTTTACATAAACAATAAAAATAATTATAACTCAGTGATCATTATAATTCAGCAGCCATATTAGAAGTATCAACACCAAAGAGAATCTGCCCCCAAGGATAATGAACTTGACTTCATCCAAAATGGTATTTCTTTAAGTAGTTCAGGAAAAGGCATTCATTTTTATTCTGCTCACTATGTCTAGGACAAGGAATCTGTTTTTAATTCCTGAGTTTTTGGTGATACAGATTCAGACTAAATTTTTATGGTCACTGAGAAAATAGGTGTGAAAGATGAATGAAAAATTTGTTAATTCCCAATAAATAGATAAACCTTCTAGGCTTTGTTATCAATGACTGTGGGCTGAATCAGTCTTCCAGTTTAAGAGGTCCAGACAGTTTCTCAAAGACACTGAATTTTAACAACAAAAGAGAAAGTTTACATTAGAATAAGTGATAATGTTGGACTTCTAGCTGGTGAGTTATTCTTGAAAACTCTCTTGTTGGCATCACCACGTGAGGCTCTCTGACCCTCCTCCTCCACAGCTTAGAAGAATACCAGCTGTCACAGTGCAGGTGCTTTGTTTCTTTGTGTCTTCTCAACTGAACGTCGTGTGAATGTTGCATTTTTAAGAACCTGGATGCATTATGTATAGAGCATTGACTGCCAAGTGAAGTAAAGTGGACATCACTCAGTCACGTCAGACTCTTTTTGACCCCGTGGACTATACAATCCATGGAATTCTCCAGGCCAGAAAACAAAGGGCATAGGAAGTGAACAATTCCAAAATCAAATTCTGGTTCTGACTTTGAGCAAATTACTTAACCACTCTGAGTTCAATTTCCTGTACAAGAGAGAAATCATATCTCTTGTGATGATTAGAGGATGTAATGCACGAAAGTGAAAGTGAAAGTTAGTTAGTCTTGTCTGACTCTTTGTGACCCCATGGACTATACAGTCCATGGAATTCTCCAGGCCAGAATACTGGAGTGGGTAGCCTTTTCCCTTCTCCAGGAGATCTTCTCAACCCAGGGATCAAACCCAGGTCTCCCACATTACAGGTGGATTCTTTACCAGCTGAGCCACAAAGCAAGTCCAGGAATACTTGGGTGGGTAGCCTATCCCTTCTCCAGAGGATCTTCTCAACCCAGAAATCAAACCGGGGTCTCCTGCATTGCAGGCAGATTCTTTACCAACTGAGCTATGAGGGAAGCCCCTGATTGACGTGCTGGACTATCTTGCTGAAAGGGTTGGCAGCTGTCTACCCCCGCAAAGTCTCTGAGTCAGTAGATCTGGTACTAGGTGGCCTGATGTATGCTTCCACCAAGTTCCAAGAGGACTCTGATGCTGATGACCCAGTGTCCGCCCTGTGGTGACCACTGAACTCGAGCTGCAGTAAAGAGCAGGGTCTCCAGCCACCAGTCTGCCCAAAACCAGGTTGACTTCTGTTACTTACTGGCTGGTTTACCTTCACTAAGTTTTACCTCACTTGTGGTCTTGTCTCCTGATCTGCACAGTGGGTGTAATACCTGGACCTAGCTCACAGACTATTGTAAGATAGTATCCCAAACAGGGAAAGCAGTCAACAGATTAGCTGTTGGAATTGTGTTCAGAGACCCATTTGGCTCAAAGTTCAGGATAGCCCATAAAAAATATTCTCTTCTCTAATTTGAATAGCTGTACTGTGCTCACAGTAATTCCCACTGAATATGAAGATGACACCTGGTGTTACATAGTTAACTAGTAAAAACATTCAAGAAAGGCTTGCGTAGACTTCCCTGGTGGTCCAGTGGCTGGGATTTCACCTTCCAAGGCAGGGGATGTGGGTTTGATCCCTGGTTGAGGAACAGAGATGCCACGTGCCTTGTGGCCTAAAACCAAAATATATAACAGAAGCCATATTGTGACAAATTCAATACAGATTTTAAAAAATAGTCCATTTCAAAAAAACTTAAAAAAAAAAGGCTTGGATAAACTGGAATGCATCCTGAGAAGGTAGAGGAATTTAAAATTATGCCACATGAGGGATATTGGAGGCATTTCTCAAGGAGGGACTCCATATTAGAGATGACCCATCTCTGATAGAAGGTCCAAACAATGGTCATACAGACAAAAATGCCCCTTTATGTGCACTCCAAGTTTGGCATTTATAGTAGAGAACATTCTGTTAATTACATTTTTATAAAAGAATGGATTACTCTGTAGGTTTTTATTTAATTAGTTGCTACTGACAGTGTTGAAGAAAGAAATGAGTGATTCTTTATTATAATTTTTGGAGAATAATATGCTATCTTATGTAGAAGTATGGTTAGGCAATATTTTTAGGGCTTTCCTGTGTCTAAACCACTGCTTCTTGGTCTATGAGCTTGCCTTTATCTTGGACTCTATAGATCATGTTTCTAAATGGCAGGCTGTATTTGACATCCAGGCAATTATGGTGGGGTTAGAAGCGCCTACACATTTGTTGATTTTATTCAGTAAAATCTGCCTGCATGGCCCTGCAAGAAGCAGAATCTTGATTATGTCAGTTGTGCTGTTAGAATACCAGCCTGGGATTATTTTACTGAGCTGTGACAAATTGGACTGTCCGTAATTTTCAATCACGCCTGATTCTGCTATTGTTGTGTGAATATGGACTGCATTATCTTAGCGAAACCACCTGGCTTACCATCCAGCAAAGCTGCTGTTACAGCAAAGATGATGAGAAGGCTTACTGGTGTTTTTGAAACAGAGAGTAAGGGGAGAAGCAAGGAATAATGATTACGGAGGTCACTATCCTTAGGGAGTATAATGTCTCATCAAACCTTGCTATTAAAAGCACACCCTCTGAAGCGCCTCGTTATGAACACTGATATGTAACTCAGTGTACTTCATGATTTCACCAAATCACACACTCATGTTCTGTTTCCTTCCAGACAAATGCATGCTCAGTCATGTACCATTCTTTCATGACCACATGGACTATAGTCCACCAGGCTTCTCTGTCCATGGGATTCTCCTGGCAAGAATACTGGTGTGGGTTGCCATTTCCTTCTCCAGGGAAGCTTCCCAACCCAGAGTTCAAACCTGCATCCCCCCTGTCTCCTGCATTGCAGGTGAATTCTTAACCTGCTGAGCAATTGGGGTACCCCTGACAGTTGATTATATATTTAATGACAAACTTAGGATGATATATAGTATGGATAGAGAGGAAGGAATAAACTACAGCAAAGGAAAATATTTCAAAGAATCTGTAGCAAATACACTGCTGTTGGAGAAAGGGATGGACTCATATCTGGTTTCATTCCAGTTCATCCCAGTTTACTTATTACTGTTTTCACTTCAGTCAGTTAGAATCAACCATGGCTTCTTGCTCATATGATGGTGGTTAAGAATTTCTTGGGCTGCTGGTTTTGTGTTTGTTTACTGTTAGGGAAGGAACATTTTCCCCCTGCCCACAGAGTTCTTTTGACTAGACTAATAATTGGTGCAACACAGATTAACAGGAGGGAAAAAAATTAATTTGTACACGTGAATGTCTGCTAGAAATGGAATGCCATTGGAATGACCAAGTGGAAATGACCAAGCAGGCTTGTGCTTGGGCCAGCAAATCAATGAAGAAGTACCAAAGGTTTTATACAAACTTTCTCTCTTAGAGTTGAATTCCCTAACTTTTGACAAGGATGCTTTCTGTTCTCCTTGTATAGGGAGGATAAGTTCATATAGGAGATTATTTCTTGCTTTAGGGGAAAGAAAGTGGTCAGAATATTTTTTTTAATATCATTTTTCCCCAAAGGCTGTTTCTCAAGTAACTTTACTACAAGATAATGAATATGCCATTGAGGCATATTTTGGGGCAGCTTGCCTGGGGGCTCCAAGAGTATTCTGGGAAAAGATCTCAATGAACAACTGGATGAGGTGTGCCCTCTGCTCTAAGTAGACACAAATTGAACTGCCCAAAATTTAATATCATGCAAAATATCACGTTCCATGAAATGTTCCCTTGGTATCTCTAATTTTCTTGAAAAGATCTCTAGTCTTTCCCATTCTATTGTTTTCCTCTATTTCTCTGCATTGGTCGCTATCAGATATATATGCAGGTCAGGAAGCAACAGTTAGAACTGGACATGGAACAACAGACTGGTTCCAAATAGGAAAAGGAATACCTCAAGGCTGTATATTGTCACCCTGCTTATTTAACTTATATGCAGAGTATATCATGAGAAACACTGGGCTGGAAGAAGCACAAGCTGGAATCAAGATTGCCGGGAGAAATATCAATAACCTCAGATATGCAGATGACACCACCCTTATGGCAGAAAGTGAAGAGGAGCTAAAAAGCCTCTTGAGGAAAGTGAAAGAGGAGAGTGAAAAAGTTGACTTAAAGCTCAACATTAAGAAAACTAAGATCCTGGCATCTGGTCCCATACCTTCATGGGAAATAGATGGGGAAACAGTGGGCAGACTTTATTTTTTTGGGCTCCAAAACCACTGCAGATGGTGATTGCACCCATGAAATTAAAAGACGCTTACTCCTTGGAAGGAAAGTTATGACCAACCTAGATAGCATATTCAAAAGCAGAGACATTACTTTGCCAACAAAGGTCCGTCTAGTGAAGGCTATGGTTTTTCCAGTAGTCATGTATGGATGTGAGAGTTGGACTGTGAAAAAGGCTGAGTGCCAAAGAATTGATGCTTTTGAACTGTGGTTTTGAAGAAGACTCTTGAGAGTCCCTTGGACTGCAAGGAGATCCAACCAGTCCATTCTGAAGGAGATCAGCCCTGGGTGTTC
This sequence comes from Oryx dammah, assembly GCF_014754425.2. Classification (NCBI taxonomy): domain Eukaryota; kingdom Metazoa; phylum Chordata; class Mammalia; order Artiodactyla; family Bovidae; genus Oryx; species Oryx dammah. Next base: position 8,043,064 of record NW_024070191.1, read on the forward strand.
ATTGCAAGGACTGATGCTGAAGCTGAAGCTCCAATACTTTGGCCACTTCATGGGAAGAGTTGACTCATTGGAAAATACCCTGATGCTGGGAGGGATTGGAGGCAGGAAGAGAAGGGGACGACAGAGGATGAGATGGTTGGATGGCATCACCAACTCAATGGACATGAGTTTGAGTAGACTCTGGGAGTTGGTAATGGACAGGGAGGCCTGGCGTGCTGTGATTCATGGGGTTGCAAAGAGTCAGACATGACTGAGCGACTGAACTGAACTGAAATTATAACTCGACAGATGCATGAGTTAAAAGGGAAAGTGGCTCCTGGATGTACAAGGCTCGCTTGAGTCCTGATTGGATGTCTTGAGAATCTCAGGAAGAACACGTTTGTCAGAAAGAGCTTGATAAACAAGGGAAGCCTAGAAAGATGTGTGTGTACTCAGGAAACGGGGGGTGAAGTACCATCACCAACCACTGTGTTGCCATTTTAAAGCAATGATGTTTGTGGAGACAACTTTCAACATTCAGGGTAGTTTTTTTTTTTTTTTAATTCATCAAATAACCATTCTGATGAAAATTGTTTTTCCTCTATAGGTTTGGTTGTCTAGGAGCTTCTAGTCTGGTTGGTTATGTTTTTCATTATAAATTGGAACTTGTGGGTTTGGTTAATGAAAGGCAGCCTGGGAGACTATTCCTCGTGCAGTGGGTTATTAAGATTTTCAAGCCTGCAAGGATGAGAGCTAACCCATGCATAAATTCACCAGCATGACATATGGTACCCTCTGAGACCTTGTTGGGGAGAGCCTGCCAGCTTCTTTCGAAGGAAATGCCCCTGGACACCAACTTGACGTCCTGCTGAAATTTTGAAATATCCTAATCTTTCTCATGCCATTTTGAACATTAGGGACAATGAAAGTGAATTACCTAGCATTTAGAAGATATTTCTAAGCAAGTATAGTTAGATGTAGATTTCTGAACTTAAACTAGGTATTCTGTGTTGCATTTAGGACAGGTTAGTGAATAAAAGTGTTAGTCGCTCAGTCATGTTTGACTGTTTTGGACCCCATGGACTGTAGCCTGCCAAGGCTCCTCTGTCCATGAAATTCTCCAGGCAAGGATACTGGAGTGGGTAGCCATTCCCTTCTCCAGGGGATCTTCCCAACCCAGGCATCAAACCAGGTCTCCTGCACTGCAGGCAGATTCTTTACCATCTGAGCCACCAGGGAATTCCACAATAAGGGAAGTTACAGAAATAAATGTGTTAAGTCGTGTCCATATGATGACCATGGCAAGAGTCCATCACACTTAGGGGAGTGTGTAGGAGGTGTCAGGAACGATTCAGAGTGCTTCTCACAGATGAACTCAGTCCTCAAAGCAACCCCCACAAGGAAGTCTCCCCTGTAGGAAACTGAGTCACGTTATGGGTAAAACAATTCACACAAGTGTTTAGTCCAGAACATCTGGCACAGATCCCATCCTAGAAACCCTCCAGGAGATGGAGGATGTTCGGTGGTGGTTCAGATTACAAATTACCTTCCCAAATCTACCTTGCCACTCCTCTGTGCTGAGACAGCCTCTCCATTTCCAAGAATGCCATATGCCCAGCTAAACAAGAACTTTAGTAACCCCTCTTTCTCTTACGGTTTGATCTTCCCTCTTTGGTGTGACTGCATTCTGTCCAGGGATAGCGAAAGTTGGAGCACCTGACTGGGATGATAAGAGGCGATAATTGTGTGTCTGCACCCATGGAGGTGTGTGTGTGTGTAGGTCTTTTGTTACTCTCCATCCTTTTAGCATTTTGGCTGCAATGCAAGTGTGAAAGATGAAGCCTGAGCAGTTACTTTGGATCTGGAAGTGATGTCAAGAGTGCAGCCATACTGCACAAATACATAATGTATTTGCTATTCTGGTCTCTGCCAGAATAGAAGCTGTGATATCCATCCTAGATGTCCTCCACTGAACCCTTTTTATTGATAAAATAAGCCTTTGTGTATTTAAACCAGATACATTTTGAGTTTTCTAGGCAGCCAAATCGACTTTAATTCTAACAGCTAATGGAGCGGAGTGGGGAGGGGAAATATTTTAAACCATGTTCCCATTAAAAACTGAGGGCAGCAGTGATGGCCCTTCTCATATTGCTCCATCTGACTCCTCTTGGTCACCTTTCATGACCACCCTTGTCTTAACAGAACTTGAGTTTGGTAGCATCTGAGGATGGTTTCATAAAGAGAAACTCAATCTCTTGGGCTTAAAAGTAATCATTCAATGTCCCTAAACTGGAAAACTTTTAAGAATGAAAGGAGGCTCACTTACTAATGATATAATGGAATATCATTTTTGGCTATGATGGATGTAAACCACGGCTTCCCGGGGTAAAACAGAGGCAAGGTCTCTTTAGGCTTAAACGTAGGAAGGCTGAAGAGAAAGCAGAAAAGGTACTGTGATAGGCAATGTAGAGAGCAGAGGAATGAAGACAGACGGATGTTCTTAATAAGTCTAATTTCTGTTCCATAATCCCTTACAATTTCAGGAATCATAAGTACAATACAGATGAGATGCTAATAATGGTTCTCACTGTGGTTGTTGTTATTACTGCAATAATAGCACCAGTTATGATCTGTGAAGGCTATTCAGTGTGAACATCAGGTTTCAAAGGGAGCTGATGGAAAAACAAACCCTAAAAGGAATTTCCGAGTTCTGCCAATCCTTCGCTGAAACAACGCATCAGGGGCAGATAGGAATAAGTAAGTCTGCTAGTTATCATTGCTTTCCCCAGAAAACCATATGAGGTCTAGGTAAGCTTTAAATAGACATGCAATTGTAGCTGATGATTAGACTACTGATGATCAGATTACTGCTAGAATTCTGAGCTTCAGGTTTTTATGGCTAAAATGTGCTTTTTTTTTTTTTCCTCTCAGTGGTTCAGAGTATTGTGTACTCATGCAGCAAAATGAACCAACATATCTACTTTTCTCAGAAGTCTCCTAAATTAATGCTGCACAAAGACCACTGAAGCGAAAATAAGACCAGGTCAACATGAAGGAGTTCTCGGTTAGGTTGTTAGGAGCGTGTGCTGACTCCATAGTTTCTTAAAGATGGGCTTGGTAAAGGAGGTGGTAGACCCAGTGGGAATAAGGAAAGAGAACAGACACTGGTGGTGAGTGGTAGAGCCAAAATAATAAGGAAAGCAACGGTAGACACTATGTTAAAGGAAAGGTAACTATGATAATAAAAACAACAGAGGGGAAAATGACAAGAATATTTTTCCTCTCTGGTGGGCAGAAGTTTGAGAGAGAAAGGTTAGTATTTTAATATGAGAATACCTTAATTCCTGTTTCAGAATAAGAAAAAAAAATTTATTTACACTTCTGAATGAGTTTTTCCACTGTAACTCCAAAGCAGAAGGGCAAAAGAAAAGAACTCACGTGCATATAACACTCATAGGAGAACAGGTACCCTACAATAAAGAAAAACAATGCAACTTGAGACAGATAGTATTTTTAGGATGAACAACTGCCTAGAGATTTAAGTGCCAATGAAAAAAAATTCATTCATTAAATTGCACACAGGATGGCACAGCACACAATATTTAGATGGTCTATCATCCTGGGGGTTTAGCCACTGACTTAAAATTTTGATTTTCCTCCCTGTCACGGTATGCTTTCTATCTTATGTTGTTTTGCTTTAAATAAGATAGAAATATATTGCTTTAAACAACATGTCATTGGCAGATGATAGAACTCCAGCTTGGGCATGTATTGCCTAGAGAGGTAAACAGTAACTGTATATTTTGAGAAGCAAATTGGTGAAAGGAGAGAAGCAGAAATTAAGTTTACCGTATTATATCTTTCTGTTTGAAACTTTGAACATATATATATATACATATATTTTCAAAGTAAGAAGGAATAGCAGTTAATTTCCCAAGTTGTTTATTTCTAAATGTTTTAGTTTTTTTAAAAAAACTATTTATGTGGTAAAACTAGATAATTAACTTCTTTTAAACTGAGTAGTCAGTCAGTTTAGTCACGCAGTCATATCCAATTCCTTGTGACACCATGGACTGCAGCACGCCAAGCTTCTCCATCCATCACCAACTCCTAGAGCTTCCTCAGACTCATGTCCATCAAGTCAGTGATGCCATCCAACCATCTCATCCTTTGTCACCCCCTTCTCTTCCTGCCCCCAATCTTTCCTGCCATCAAGGTCTTTTCCAGTGAGTCAGTTCTTCCCATCAGGTGGCCAAAGTATTGGAGTTACACCTTCAACATCAGTCCTTCCCATGAATATTCAAGACTGATTTCCTTTAGGAAATGCTTTAAGGTCTTTAAATTTATACACTTTTTGCCTGAAATTGTGCACAAATTTTAATTGGCTTATGCTTAGGTGTCTCATTTTTTTTTTTAAGATACTTTACAGTAGTAACAAAAACTTATTTGGGCTAGCAACTATAGTATCTGTGTGCTCAGTCATGTCCAATTATTTGTGACCCCGTGGACTGTAGCTTGTTAGACTCCTCTATCCTACTCCAGGGGATCTTCCCAACCCAGGGATTGAACCTGTGTCTCTTGCCTCTCCTACACTGGCAGGCAGATTCTTTCCTACTGTATCACCTGAGACGGTGGTATTATTTCTATGTATTTTCCTTAAGGAATTTATCACAGATTTTTGCCAACTTAGCAATATCATCTCATTTCTTTTATGTTCATCTCTGTTTAATAGGTATTAGAAACTACCAATGAGACACATTGGGCCCCATTTGGAAGGGACTAGAAAAACAGAAATCTTGTTATTGTTCACTGATAGCAGAGATCTGGTGTAACGACATTTTTCACAGAAATAGTAAAAATTCCCAAATCTGTATGAAATAAAATCCCAAATAACAGATTCAGTCTTGAGAGAAAAAGAACAGAACTGGAGTCATCACACTTCCTGATTTTAAATTATATTACAAAAGTGTGGTAATCAAAACAGTATGGTATTGGTATAAAAACTGGCACGTAGGTCAGTGGAATAGAATTGAGAGACCAGGACTAAATTCAAAAATCTATGGCCAGCTAATATTTGACAGGGGAGCCAAGAATAGGCAATAGGAAAATAACAGTCTCTTTAATAAATGGTAGTGGGAAAACAGGATATCCACATGTGGAAGAATGAAACTGGACTCCTATCTTAGACCAAAACCAAAAATCAACTCAACATGGATTAGATATTTGAATATAAGACATGAAACCCTAAAATTCCACAACAAAACACAGAGGGTAGACTTTTTGACCTAGATCCTGACAGTGATTGCTTTTGGATCTGACACCGAAAGCAAACACAACAAAAGCAAAAATAAATAAGTGGAACACAATTTAAGAAGCTTCTGCACAGCAATGGAAACTATCACCAAAATAAAAAGGCAACCTATGAAATAGAGGAAAAAATATTTGTAAACTGCCTATCCGGTAAGGGTTTAACATCTAAGGAACTTGTAAAACTCAGTAGCAAGAAAAATCCAAAACTCAATTGAGTAGGCAAAGGTTGTGAATAGACATTTTTCCAAAGACATACCAATTGACCCACAGGTGCTCAGTATCACTAATTTTCGGGAAAATGTGAATCAAAACCACAGTATCACCTCTACCTGTTAAGGTATCTGTTATAAAAAAAGAGATAAATGTGCTGACAAAGATGTGAAGAAAGAAAGAGAATACTTGTGCACTGTTTGTGGGAAAATAAACTGTTACAGCCACTATGGAAAAGATTATGGAGGGTCCTCAAAATTTAACAAGTGAACTACCTTCTGATCCAGCGATTCCACTTCTGGGGGAGCATCCAAAGAAATGAAAATCCACTATTTTGAAAAGATAACTTGCATCTCTTTGTTCATTGCAGCTTTATTCACCAAGGTCAAGGTATGAAAACAACCCACAAGTCCATCAAACCTGTGGTGGATTCATGTCAATCTATGCCAAAACCAATACAGAATTGTAAAGTAAAAATTAAAAAAAATATAAATAAATAAAATTAAAAAAAAGAGAGAGAAAATTCCACCACAATTCATCCAACAACATGGATGATCATGTAGGGCATTATGTTAAGTGAAGCAAGCCAGGGAAAGACAGACCCTGCTTACCTTTGCTGCTCCCTCTTAATGCATAGGAATCTGCATCCCTTAAGCCTAAATACCTAATTTGCCCCTCCCGCTTTGCTCTCCCCTGGTAACCGCTAGTCTGTTTCCTATGTCTGAGACTGTTTTGTGAACATATACTTTTATTATTTTAGTACCCACATAGAAGTGATATCGTACAATAGTTGTCTTTCTCTGATATCTTAAATTGCCATTCAAAATCTTTTCAGGCTCCACTGCAACAATCCTAGAGATAACGAATGCGTTTTTTTCCAGCTGTCTCCTGTGAAGTGGCACATTGTTTGGATATAGTTCTGTGCCAATGATGCTTGGGCCACCGGACAAGGAGGGCCTGGAGCAACAGCCCTGACACAGGGTGCTTCTGGCGGATGAAATGCAAAATCAGGGATCTGGAGGCACGAGGGCAGGCCGGGAGGGGGCCAGTTTTCTGCATCAGAATATAAGGCTCCAGGGAACAATGATAAACTGGAAAATGGCACTAAAGAACGGCCAGTGGAAAATTACCAGACTCAGACAGATGCATGGGGCTATCCGATAAGCAGGAAGGAGTCTGTAAAGTGATGAGTGTCAGACAGTTCATAGCTAGAGTCCTTGAGGGGGAAAAACAAACAAAAAAACCTTGTCTGCAAGAGTTGAAGCAACAGCTAGAAATCAGAGTCAAATGGCAGGCCAGTCCTCCAGAAGCTTGATTAGTGGAGCTCAGCTGCCACGGAGGGTCAAGCAAAAGTAAACTTTCAAATCTAAGCGATGCCAATTTAGCCAAGAAGCTGGAATCATACATCCTGCTTTGAGGTCAGGAGTGACACTTGAGAGGCTCGGGGAAGAAATGCTGTTTATATTTTCATCAGTACCACTTTGTGTGGGCGAATTCACTGTTCAGATGGTATCGAGAGAAGTGGCAGAAAACTGCATTCACTTGGAAGGAGAGTTTTAAAACATATTTGTCCTTTTTTAAGATATTTGTACTTTATCTCTGTTCAATTGTAGAGTTCTATTGATAAAAGCTTGACAGGTTTTCAGTAAAAAGAAATTAGGAGCATCTCATCTTGCACGAGGACCTTTGGATGCAGAAACATTCTGTATGGCCACACCACTGGCCGAAATCGAGATGAAAAGTCCTCAAACTGTATAATGAAAGACAGCAAACCTAAGGAAGTTTGGCAAAGAAAGAGAATAGATTAGCATCCTTCTTTCTCCATTACATATTGAATGTATAATACAAATTAGCCCAGACTGTCTGTGTGGCTTAGGGTGTGTGTTAGTTTGTGCCCCTACAAAGCACCACTGACTGGGGGCTCAGACGACAGGCATGTACTGTCTTGATTCTGCAGGCTGGATGGTAGAGATGGAGCTGGTGGCAGGGCTGGTTCCTCTGAACGCTACAGGGAGAACCTGCTCCGTTCCTCTCTGGTGGCTGCTGGCGCTTCTTGGCCACGCTTGACAGTCTCTCCCTGTAGGTGCATTTCTACTGCCTTGGTCTTCATCTTCACGTTGTGGTTTCTGTGGACATCTCTGGGTATAAATTTCCTCTTTTATAGGCCACTAATCACCTCTGACTCTGTGGATCACAATAAACTGTGGAAAATTCTGAGAAAGATGGGAATACCAGACCACCTGACCTGCCTCTTGAGAAACCTATATGCAGGTCAAGAAGCAACAGTTAGAACTGGACATGGAACAACAGACTGGTTCCAAATAGGAAAAGGAGTACGTCAGGGCTGTATATTGTCACCCTGCTTATTTAACTTATATGCAGAGTACATCATGAGAAACGCTGGACTGGAAGAAGCACAAGCTGAAATCAAGATTGCCGGGAGAATTATCAATAACCTCAGATATGCAGATGACACCACCCTTATGGCAGAAAGTGAAGAGGAGCTAAAAGCCTCTTGATGAAAGTGAAAGAGGAGAGCGAAAAAGTTGGCTTAAAACTCAACATTCAGAAAACTAAGATCATGGCATCCGATCCCATCCCTTCATGGAAAATAGATGGGGAAACAGTGGAAACAGTGTCAGACTTTATTTTTGGGGGCTCCAAAATCACTGCAGATGGTGATTGCAGCCATGAGATTAAAAGATGCTTACTCCTTGGAAGGAAAGTTATGACCAACCTAGACAGCATATTGAAAAGCAGAGACAGTTCTTAGCCAACAAAGGTCCGTCTAGTCAAGGCCATGGTTTTTCCAGTGGTCATGTATGGATGTGAGAGTTGATTGAGAGTCCCTTGGACTGCAAGGAGGTCCAACCAGTCCATCTTAAAGGAGATCAGTCCTGGGTGTTCATTGAAAGGACTGATGCTAAAGCTGAAACTCCAATACTTTGGCCACCTCATGTGAAGAGTTGACTCATTGGAAAAGACTCTGTTGCTGGCAGGGATTGGGGGCTGGAGGAGAAGGGGACAGCAGAGGATGAGATGGCTGGATGGCATCACTGACTTGATGGACATGAGTTTGAGTGAACTCTGGGAGTTGGTGATGGACAGGGAGGCCTGGCATTTTGCAATTCTTGGGGTTGCAAAGAGTAGGACACGCCTGAGCTGAACTGAATCAAACTAGATTGGGGCCTAAAGACCTCATTTTAACTTTATTACACTTATAAATGATCCCCTGCTTCCAAATCAGGTCATATTCTGAGATACTGGGGATTGGGGCTTCAGTGTATCTCCTTGGGGGACATAATTCAACATATGATAGGTGTAGCAGACCCATGAGTCAAGTAGTACAGTTTACTACATGTCTTTAAAAATTAACTCCACTGTCTAATGTCTTCTAATGAGAAAATTTAGGACAAGAAGATAGAAATACTGTGCTCAGAAGGATCTTTAAAATGGGACCAGATGAGTGTTGGATTCACTGTAAAGGGCACTAAATGTTACTTACACTTCAGACGAGGTCCTATCACTTTATGGCAAGCAGAAGGAGAAGATGTGGAAACAGTGACAGATTTTATTTTCTTTGGCTCCAAAATCACTGTGGATGGTGACTGCAGTTATGAAATTAAAAAACACTTGTTCCTGGGAAGGAAAGCCATGACAAACCTAGACAGCATATTGAAAAGCAGAGACATCACCTTGATGACAAAGGTCCCTAACAGTCATGCACAGATGTGAGAGTCAGATCATAAAGAAGGCTGAGCACTGAAGAATTGAGGCTTTCGAACTGTGGTGCTGAAGAACTCATGAAAGTCTCTTGGACAGGAAGGAGATCAAACTAATCATTCCTAAAGGAAATCAGTTCTGAATATGCATTGGATGAACTGGTGCTGACATGCTAACACTTTGACCACCTAATGCAAAGCATTGACTCACTGGAAAAGACCCCGATGCTGGGAAAAATTGAAGGCAGGAGGAGAAAGAGGTGGCAAAGGGTGAGCTGGTTGGATGGCATCACTGACTCAATGGACATGAGTCTGAGCAAGCTCTGGGAGATAGTGGAGAACAGGGGATCTGGCGTGCTGCAGTTCATGAGGTCGCAAAGAGTCGGACACAACTGAGCTCCTGAACAACATCCCTTCACATTAGTTCTTCTGAATTATTGGGTCACATGGTTGCTTTGAGCCTGTAGTAGAAACTTAGAACTGCTCCTCAGAAAGTGGCTGTGAACAGAAAACTGGTTTTGTACAATTGTCAAGAACATTTTCAAACTCTCATAATCCTTCCTTTAGAGGTTCTCTTTAGTCAGATAATCTTAAGTATTTTGTGTGCATGGTAAGTCACTTCAGTCATGTCTGACTCTGCAACCCTGTGGACTGTAGCCGGCCAGGCTCCTCTGTCCATGGGATTTCCCTGGCAACAGTACTGGAGTAGAATGTCATGCCCTTCTCCAGAGGATCTTCTAAACCCAGGGGTTGAACCCACGTCTCTTAAGTCTCCTGCATTAGCAGCGGATTCTCTATCACTGGCACCATCTGGGAAGCCCTAGGTATGTTTAGAGGCCATATAAAACTGTTCAAAATTCTCTAAATTAACAAGGATATCATGTTGCCTTTAACCTTAGGGGAAAAAAAGCATAGTCACTCAGTGGAAATTTCCCCACTCCTAGATTATTTTTTTTCCTATCCTGAAAGTAGCAGCAGGAAAGGAAGGGGATTTTTTCCAGCAACTTGTTTGCCATCCTTTGTTACCGCCTTCAACTTTCTGCTTAACAGTCGCGCAGGCAGTGTATGGTTTTGACTTAAAGTCTTGTAGAAATCTTCATATATAGTTATCAGACTATCAGACTATAGGAAAGTGTCTAAAATCACATCAATCAGAAAGAGAACTTTCTACTTTGCATCGTACAGTGGATTTATTTTGTCCAAAGTCCACTGGTATTTAAATGTGATTTATATTATCCAAGTGTATGGCAATATATTAATACAAACACATAATTCATTTGAAAGTCTCAAAGAGCACTATTCAAGTCACTCAGACACGTGGGGCTTGCATCTGGAATTTTATTAGAACTTAGCAGTTCTGGCTGCTGTCCTCTGGTGTGGAGTGTGGGCTCCATCCTGCTGCGAGAGTTCTCATCTGCCTGGTCCTCAGCAGGGGCTTAGCTGCTCTGGCAGCCTGGGGTTCCCAATCTAGGGCCTCTTGAAAGCCGCCTGCTGGGTCAGACTCCTTCCAAGCCCCAGCGTGTCAATGTACCTTCACGAAGACTGCGCACCACAGCTTCTGTTTCTATGATTGTAACAATACCTGTTAAATAGTATTCAGAGCAAGGTTTTCCTCTTTTCGGTGTCCTCCTCTCCAAATTGCCTCTTCCAATTAATACGAAGAAGTTGAAAACCCCATTCCCTGAAGCCACCTGTGGCCTCCCTTTCTTTGGAATAAATTGCTCACACCATCAAGAGTTCCAGTAAGCTCCTGGGCTCTTTTTGAATGGAAATTAGACAAAATGTATGTGGATTCTTTTTTGAGTCTGGCGCTAGGGCTGAGTGGTGGATGTAAAATTCCCTGATTATAGTTCCATCCTCATCACATATCTTTTTATAACACAATCTCCGACACTTGTTAATTCAGAACACTAACATCATTTTGCTGGTAAAACATATGCTCGGAGCACAGAATTTGGATGAAGATGCCTTAGGTAATACTTTTAAAACTATCAGAGTTTAAATTTAAATATAGATATTGGCAAGATGGCAGTTATCATTTGAACTTAGGGAGAATAATTTGGAGGCTAATTTGAGACAGAAAATAATTGCTCTAAACAATCACATTTAAACAAGTGGCTTCAGTGTGTAGTTCCCATTCTTCAGAGTACTGACGAAAACCTTTATAATTGAACATCCTGATTCTTCCGTTTCATTCTCCATCCTAACAGTTGATGCTTCCTAGGAGAGCCATGTGCGTCCTGTACTGTGTATTCTGCCTTTTGCGAGGCTGAATGTAACCTGGGCAATGGCCAGACCATCCATGAAAACAGGACATAGACCACGGCTTCTGCAGAAAGCAGCCCAGAAGAGTCAGACCTCGGTCACGAACTGCCAGCTTCTCTACTCTTTGTTCTTACTTTGAATACAGGATCAACCAAACAAGGCTAACTATGGTTTCCAAGCTAACCACATAGGATTATTTTACATATGTCCTCCTTTTTTTCAACCTTTTATTTTTCCTGGAGTAATACTTTTCCATAATCCAAAACATGGAGTAAAATGAGAGCCAGCTTCCTTGTCTTATTTCTGATCTCTTTCAGACCACAGCTTTTACTAAAATATGTTATAGACAATCTTCAGATGTTTAAGACATATATATTGTTTTGTACTTCCATTACCTAGGATATAATTGTAAGAGATTTTCTTGGTTTTCCCATTTGTGTGTCTGTCTTTCTTTTTTTTTTTTCTTTTTTCTTTTTTGGACTTCCCTGGTGGCTCAAACAGTAAAGCATCTGGCTACAATGCGGGAGACCCAGGTTCAATCCCTGGGTCAGGAAGATCTCCTGGAGAAGGAAATGGCAACCCGCTCCAGTATGCTTGCCTGCAAAATCCCATGCACAGAGGCAACCCGCTCCAGTATGCTTGCCTGCAAAATCCCATGCACAGAGGCAATAGTCCATGGGGTCACAATGAGTCAGACACGACTAAGCGACTTCACTTTCATCATTTTTTCATATTTTTTAAATTGAAATATAGTTGATTTACAATGTTGTGCTCATTTCTACTGTACAATAAAGTGATTCAGTTATACATATGTATATTGTAATATTATTTTCTATTACAGTTTATCATAGGATATTGGATATAGTTCCCTGTGTTATATGTGTTATACAGTAGGACCTTCTTGTTTACCCATCCTGAATATAACAGCTTACATCCGCTAACCCCAACTTCTCCCCAGAACTCCTCCCCCTTGGAAACCATAAGTCTGTTTTCTAGTCCATGATTCTGTTCCAGAGATAGGTTCATATAGATTCCACATGTAAGTAATGTCATATGGTGTTTGTTTTTCTCTTTTGACTTTCTTCACCTAGTATGAGAGCTCTAGTCCAATCTCTGTTGCTGCAGATGGCATTAGTTCATTCTTTTTGATAGCTGAGTAAAATCCCATTGTATATATGTACCACATCTTTATGCATTCCTCTGTTGATGGATAGTTAGTTAGTTTCCATGTCTTGGCTACTGTGAATAGTGCTGCTATGAACATGTTGTTGTTCATTCCTTAAGTCATGCCTGCCTTTTTGCGACCCTATGGACTGCAGCACGCCACGCTTCCCTGTCCTCCCCCATCTCCTGCAGTTTGTTCCAACTCACGTCCATCAGGTCAGTTCAGTTCAATCGCTCAGTTCTGTCTGACTCTTTGCAACCTCATGAATTGCAGGACGCCAGGCCTTCCTGAACATCACCAACTCCCAGAGTTTACCCAAACTTATGTCCATCGAGTCGTGATGCCATCAGCCATCTCATCCTCTGTCGTCCCCTTCTCCTCCTGCCCCCAATCCCTCCCAGCATCAGTGTCTTTTCCCGTGAGTCAACTCTTCACATGAGGTGGCCAAAGTACTGGAGTTTCAGCCTCAGCATCAGTCCTTCCAATGAACACCCAGGGCTAATCTCCTTTAGGACTGTCTGGTTGGATTTCCTTGCAGTCCAAGGGACTCTCAAGAGTCTTCTCCAACACCACAGTTCAAAAGCATCAATTCTTCACACTCAGCTTTCTTCACAGACCAACTCTCACATCCATACATGACCAATAGAAAAACCATAGCCTTGACTAGACAGACCTTTGCTGGCAAAGTAATGTCTCTGCTTTTTAATATGTTGTCTAGGTTGGTCATAACTTTCCTTCCAAGGAGTAAGCATCTTTTAATTTCATGGCTGCAGTCACCATCTGCAGTGATTTTGGAGCCCCCAAAAATAAAGTCTGACACTGTTTCCCCATCTATTTCCCATGAAGAGATGGGACCAGATGGCATGATCTTCATTTTCTGAATGTTGAGCTTTAAGCCAACTTTTTCACTCTCCTCTTCCACTTTCATTGAGTCAGTGATGCCATCCAACCATCTCATCCTCTGTCACCCCCTTCTTCTCTTGCCCTTAATCTTTCCCAGCATCAAGGTCTTTTCCCATGAGTCAGCTATTTGCATCAGGTGGTCAAAGTATTGGAGCTTCAGCCTCAGTCCTTCCAATGAATATTCAGGGTTGATTTCCTTTAAGATGGACTGGTTTGATATCCTTGCCATCCAAGGGACTCTCAAGAGTCTTCTCCAACACCACAGTTCAAAAGCATCAATTCCTCAGCACTCAGCTTTCTTCACAGACTAACTCTCACATCCATACATGACCACTGGAAAAACCATAGCCTTGACTAGACAGACCTTTGTTGGCAAAGTAATGTCTCTGCTTTTTAATACACTGTCTGGGTTTATAACAGCTTGTTTTCCAAGGAGAAATGGTCTTTTAATTTCATGGCTGTAGTTACCATTTGCAGTGATTTTTGGAGCCCCCCAAAATAAAGTCTATCACTGTTTCCATTGTTTCTCCATCTATTTGCCATGAAGTGATAGGACAGGATGCCATGATCTTAGTTCTCTGGATGTTGAGTTTTAAGTCAGAGTTTTCTCTCTCCTCTTTCACCCTGTTCAAGAAGCTCTTTAGTTCCTCTTCACTTTGTGCCATTAAAGTGGTATCATCTGTATATCTGAGGTTGTTGACGTTTCTCCTGGCAATTTTGATTTCTAGTTTGTGCTTCATCCAGCCTGGCATTTCACATGATGTACTCTGCATATAGGTTAAATAAGCAAGATGACAATATACAGCCTTGGCGTACCCCTTTCCCAGTTTTGAACCAGTCCATTGTTCCATGTGCAGTTCTAATGGTTGCTGCTTGCCCTACATACAGGTTTCTCAGGAGGCAGTTGTTATCCACACAGGTAAAGTATTCAACCTAGTCAATGAAGCAGAAGTAGATTTTTTTTTTTAATTTCCTTGCTTTTTCTGTGATTCAGCTTATGTTGGCAATTTGATCTCTGATTCCTCTACCTTTTCTAAATCCATCTGTATGAACATAGGGATGCATATCTTTTTTGAATTACAGTTTTGTCTGGGTAGATGTCCTCATCTTCTTACAGCTTGAAGAGCATGTTTTCCCATCACACAGCTAGCTCACTGGATCTTGGTTTTAGTTGTTTTGTTAAATCTCCTTACTGATGTCTCATCGTTCCATCTCACGTTTTTTGATTTTGCCTGATTTTCATGTATTTGCTTTTGCCATAATGTCCTGAAGCTGTGTTCTGTATCCTTCACTGCGTTTCTTCTCCATGCAATATTTTGAGTATCTCTGAACAGCACTTCACAACCTCTCATGTTGTGAATAAGACCATGTTTAATAAGACCACTTCTGGGTCTTATTAAAACGAATACTCCAATTCAGTAGATCTGAATTATGTTTATGTCCTGAATTTCTCATGGCTGCCGCAGAACACATTTTGGGTGACAAAATTTAAATTATGTTTCCAAACTTGGTAAATTATTAAAATTACTGGAGGATATGAATACACATGACGTATACCTGTAGACACATACATATATACAGACACATAGATGTGTATATGTATAGGAACTTATTGGCCTCAATCCAGGCATAATGGATCAGTCCTGGATTAGTCTTATAATTATTCCTCTAGGAATAATCTAACCCTCAGTACCTCCTAGAGGCCCCGTCTTCTAGTGTCATTGCATTGGGAGCTAGGGCTTCAACAAACAAGTCTTGGAGGGACCCAGTTCAGCACAGAGTAATCAGTGTCCACCCCTGAATGACAGCATCTCAGAGGCCATCAAACAAAACAGAGTGGAGCAGCTGGATCCAAAGCAGTGGTTCCGATCACCTCGTGTGGAGGCCATCTGAAGTACACCAGCTGTGGCTCACACCGGGTGTACCTTCACCTGGGAGAGAAGTTCAGGGCTCCCTGGAGGTCAGCTGACTCGGACCCTCCTTCCCATTTGGTGATGTCCAACACATGAGCCGGCAGAGATACCCATTTCCTCCCCCCGTGCTGGAGGCCTTCGCCAGTGGAGCCACACATCCCTCTATCTCTGAAGGTGGCTTTCTTATCAGCCTACTGCCCCGAGGGTCACCTTTACAACCTTCTCAAGTCGGGTCCATTTATGTTCGCATCTCACGTTCCTGAAGCTAGCAGGTGGGCGTCAGGACTCCTCTCCTTGCTCCTCACCGTTGCTTCCAGATCAAGGCTCCCAGAACTTCCACAAAGACAAAACTCCCCAACTGCTTGTGCGCTGTTGCTCAGTCATGTCTGACTCTTTGCAACCCCATGGACTGTAGCCTGCCAGGCTTCTCTGTCCCTGGAACTTTCCAGGCAAGAATAGTGTAGCGGGTTGCCATTTCCTACTTAAAACCTACTTACTAGAGGGTCATGCTGTTATAGCTAACTCACCTTATTCCTGGAATTCTGATCTCTTGGTCATTCCACAGCACTGAAATGAGTCTTATTCCTTGGTAAGAGCAACATGCATGTGAATAAACTATCCCAGAGTGTGGCCTTTTAGTTTATCTGACTTTGTTTCCAGAGAACTTTTTCTGTGTCCAGCCTAAGTTCTCATTCCTGTGATAAACACTCCCATTTTCATTTCTTTTGTATGAAGCCAAGTAACTGACTCAGATAGTCACTAGTTGCCTGGCAAATTTAGTGTGGTAAAATGTGTGGTCAGGTCCTCTTCCTTGAGAACTAGTGACTGTTGAGGACGTGTGTGTGATGGGTGATACCGGCTTTGCTCTATAAAAGGAAGATCTCTTGCTGTGTCAGAAGTCTCTTGGTGGATTGCCTGTGATGCCCTTCACATTCTGATTTAATGCTTATTCAGTAATATTATTTTCCTCCTCTTCTACTTTGGAGAGGTTTTCTGTGCTGAGAGCATATTTTATTTTTAAATGCATTTCCCCAAACTTCTCATCCATGCTCTTAGTGTGTGATAGTTCCCAAGTTTTATCTCTGGCCAAGACCTCTTCTACAAGTCACAACATCTCTGAATTTCCACATATGTATCTCATAGGTATTTCAACTTTAAAAAAACTCATTAGTATCTCCTTCTAGACCTTGTCCTCACTGAGTTTGTCTTTTCAATATGTTGTGCAACTATCTAATAGCTCCTGCTAAAAATATGTTGTTCTATATTCTTTTCTTATTCATATGCCAACCTTTTTTTTTTTTTTTTTGCAGTCTATCCAGAAAGCCTCTTGATGCCATTTCCAGTCAAGACCAGTGTGATTCTAATACAGACCTTGATTCTGTCCTTTTTTCAGATTGTTAATAGTTTAAGATGCCATAATTTTTCAGGAGTACTGTCATAATAAATAAATTATGACATTGTGGTGTTTTGTAGGATATTGCCATATTGCCAAGCTTATCTTTCATGGTCCACTTTTTGCCCTTCACTTAGCCATTCTTCACATCATAATAAGATTGATGTTCTCAAAGGAAAACACTCATTTCCTTCTTAACACTGTAGTCAATATTTGTAGAAAGATTTGAACATAGGACAGTTTTGCTGTTTTTATTTTTGCTAAGCTTCTATTTACATGTTAGTCATTTGCTTGTAACAAAATATTAAGGAAGCACTGGGCACCAAGAAGGGGACTAATTTTTACTCTGAATGCAAATTGATAAACACAACACTAAGACATGTAATTAATTTTCTTTGTGAAGTTATTTTGATAAAATTAGAATTGATTTACCTCCTACATTTTCAAGTGTAATCCCATAATGAAAGTCAGTGCATTACATACAGTGCCCACTTGTTTATTAGCCATTAATCATTGCTGTGGCAGCTGTGGCCAGAAGGATGCCCTGGACTAGGTACCACTTACTGGGTAATTAAATGTTCTTCTGTCACTAAACATCACAAAGGTTCTTTTTCCCCTAATGAAAATAATTATTTTTTTCATGGTGTGTAGTCTCCTGCTAACCATTCTGTGATAGTCCCCGTAAATGGATCTAGTGCAAACCTAGAAGTTCATTCAGAAGCCATGAGCAGAATTTAAAAAATTCAGATTTGTTGAGTGCCAAGGTCCGGGAGGTTATATATACATTGCTATGTGCTGATGGGGTTGCACAGAGTCGGACACGACTGAGGTGACTTAGCAGCCGCATGTTGCTGATAAGGTTAAAGGGTTTTTTTTAATCTGTTAAATGAAAGTTAAAATATTGGAAGAAGGACAACATGAAATGGTAAATAACATTGCCTTTGAAAATATCTTATCAGTGTTGGATCACAACACCTGTAGCATCTGGTGGGTTTCAGGTACCACTTTAGACATCTCCAAAACTTGTAGTACATCAGGGAACAGAATGTGACCTGTGAATCCTCCATGTCTTATGTTTAGGCAAAGGGAGGGAGACAATAAAAATAAGCATGATAATGAAATTATGGTGTCATGAAGATGTGAATCCTGAAGTAGTGAGCTAAACAGAAAACATGTGAGATGGGGGTGCCAGGTAGTGGGTGAGGGCAAAATTAAGCAAGGTAGTCAAGACCCGCAAGATCTGGGGGAGAGTTGAAGAGAGAACTGAAGCCAGTGAAGTATCTTGGAAAGAATATCCTACACAGAGGAACCAGCTGAACAATGGCCCCACATGGGAGTCTTGTAAGTATGTTTGAGTGTTATATGAGGACTTGGTCTGAAGTGGGGTAACCTTGGTGGAGGGTATCAGGAGGGCTTAGAGAGAATGGTGGTAGGGAGCCAGATTACTCGTGGGCTTATTAGTCATTAAGCCTCTGTAAAGACTTGGCCTCTCATTCTGAGTAAAATAGGGACCCACTACCAGGTACATCATGAGAAACGTTGGGCTGGAAGAAGCGCAAGCTGGAATCAAGATTGCCAGGAGAAATATCAATAATCTGAGATATGCAGATAATACCAACCTTATGGCAGAAAGTGAAGAGGAACTAAAAAGCCTCTTGATGAAAGTGAAAGTGGAGAGTGAAAAAGTTGGCTTAAAGCTCAACATTCAGAAAATGAAGATCATGCCATCTGGTCCCATCACTTCATGGGAAATAGATGGGGAAACAGTGGAAACAGTGTCACACTTTATTTTGGGGGGCTCCAAAATCACTGCAGATGGTGACTGCAGCCATGAAATTAAAAGATGCTTGCTCCTTGGAAGAAAAGTTATGACCAACCTAGATAGCATATTCAAAAGCAGAGACATTACTTTGCCAACAAAGGTTCATCTAGTCAAGGCTATGGTTTTTCCAGTGGTCATGTATGGATGTGAGAGTTGGACTGTGAAGAAGGCTGAGCACTGAAGAATTGATGCTTTTGAACTGTGGTGTTGGAGAAGACTCTTGAGAGTCCCTTGGACTGCAAGGAGATCCAACCAGTCCATTCTGAAGGAGATCAGCCCTGGGTGTTCTTTGGAAGGAATGATGCTAAAGCTGAAACACCAATACTTTGGCCACCTCATGTGAAGAGCTGACTCATTGGAAAAGACTGTGATGCTGGGGGGGTTTGGGGGCAGGAGGAGAAGGGGAAGACAGAGAATGAGATGGCTGGATGGCATCACCGACTCGATGAATGTGAGTCTGAGTGAACTCCGGGAGTTGGTGATGGACAGGGAGGCCTGGCGTGCTGCAGTTCATGGGGTTGCAAAGAGCCAGACACGACTGAGCAACTGAACTGAACTGAACTGGATATGGAGCAGAGGAGCATGTGCTCTGTCTTGTATTAAAATAATGGCTGCAGCTACACTGCTGACTAAGGATAAAGGAAGAAGTGAATCAATATGCTAGAGATTACTGCAATAATACTAATGATCAGTGATGCTGGGGAGGTGCAGGGTATCAGCAGTGGACGTGGTGACCTTAGAGATGGCCCTCTGTGTCCATGAATTCCACATTCATGGAGTTTCAAAATCCTCTCCCAGGAAACAGACAGGTTTCTGGTTGCTGAAAGACCTTAAATAGAATGTTTGCTTCTGTCAGTTGCTTTCTGAATGGGAGAGGTGTCTAACTTGCTAACAGTATGCTTTGTATTTGGGTTAAAATCTGCCTACCTCTTTTTTTTTCAATGCCATGTGTGACCTTGAAAAATAATATAACTTTAAATTTAATTGACTTCATCCAAACAATTGTTTGTATCCTTTTATCTATGATTGTAAATAGCAAATTTAAACTCTTGGCAAATAAGTACTGCTTAAATTGTGGCTATTATTTCTTAGAGAAAATTAATTGTTCCACCTCTTCATTTTATCTCTTTTGAAACAAAAAATTACATACATGCCCTACATAATGAGATCTAAGAAACTATAATGCATAATTTATTTGTATAGCAAAATACTTTTGAATAGGTACTATTCAATACATGTACACTGTATAAATGAAAGTGAAGTGAAGTCGCTCAGTCGTGTCCGACTCTTTGCGACCCCATGGACTTCTCCGTCCATGGGATTCTCCAGGCAAGAATACTGGAGTGGGTTACCATTTCCTTCTCCAGGGGATCTTCCCAACCCAGGGATTGAACCCGGGTCTCCTGCATTGGAGGCAGATGCTTTAACCTTTATAAATGAAAATGGTACAAAAATTTGTTCTATGAAAGTCTCTGCTTTCTAGCCTCCTGACCCCCCTCCAAAAATTTAATCAACATGTTGCCATCTAAATAACAAGATTCTCTGCCTTACAAAAATGATAGCTTACAAAATACATTCTTGTGCATTTCCAGAAGGCTGTTGCATTGAGGACATCAGCGGAGGTCTTTCTTTAAACTGTACCGATGATCAACCTCTTCTTCTGTTCAATCTTGCTTCTATCTGCCCCTTAAGAGGTTGTTTCTGAAAGAGCAGCCTAATAATCTACCGGTGTGCCCACGTTTATGTCCCAGACTCTCTTTTCTGGGAAAATGACCCATGGCAGCACCTTACAGATTGAGATGAAAGGTAATTGTGTTTTATATTTCCACGTAGTTGACCTTAATCAAGATTGTACTAAAAAAGTTCTCAGCAGCAGACAGGAGGGGAAAATGACTTGATGTATATACTAAATGTAAAGACTTTAAAAATATTAAACACTTAAAAACATTTTAGGACCTTTGTCACTAAAATAATCTGAACCAACCCGGAACATACTCACACAAGAAAGAGTTATGACATTGAGTTTGTGGAACTACTAAGAGATGGAAAGCATAGATAGCTGCATCTGTTAAACCCAGTGTGCCGAGTTCTCGCTCAGGCTGCAGAGGGAGAAGGAAGTGGATACTTAGATATCTACAGTGGACTCTCAAACCATTAGCAAGAGGAAAGAAATCCCTAACTCACTTTTCAAAGACTGTCTTTAGGACATTACCTGCCAAGAACATGATGAAAGTCATGCTTTGGTCTTGAAAAAGGCTCTCTCTCTCAATATTAGTCCTTACAAGTCTGTTGTTTGTGGGGCTGAGTCACATCCTTTGAACATACTTATTCTACAATACCGCCCTGTCTTAAATTCTGTCACCATTGCATTCTAAAGAAATTGACTTAAATTTTTTTTTCTTCTATTTTGAAAAAATAATGTCTTTTCTACATCACTTGCCATTCTTGAGATGCACTAATCATAGTGAGCTGTGCTCACTCAGTTGTGTCCAACTTTTAGGAACCCTATGGACTGTAGCCTTCCAGGCTCTTCTGTCCATGGGATTCTCTAGGCAAGAATACTGGAGTGGGTTGCCAAGTGCTCTCTCAGGGATCTTCCTGACCCAGGGATCGAACCCGTGTGTCTCTTCCATCTCCTGTGTTGGCAGGTAGCTTCTTCACCATCTGCACTAACTGGGAAATCCTAATCATTAAGTAACATTAAAAAGCCAAACAAGCAAAAAAGAATGAAGGAAACATAGAGCCCAAAGGGATTATTCTTTCATATTAATACAGAATTTATCAAATAATAAGTAGCTTAAAGGAGAGTTTTTCCCCAGAAGTGCATGATGAATTAAAAATATGAAGTTAAACTATTAATTTATAAATGTACATCTGAAGGTCATCTGATATAATGCTCGATCCAGCAAAAGAGTAGATTTCTGGTCATTAAAAAGAAAGCTAGGATTGGATGTAGACTTTTCTACTTAACAATGACACTGTGTGCAATTCCCACAGCTTTCTGAGCAGAAGTATCTTGGTAAGAATGAAAGATAGTATTAATACAGCAGCTGACACTATGAACTATGAAAAGTATATGTGTGCTGTGTGTGTGCTTAGTTGCTCAGGCGTGTCTGACTCTGCAATCTCATGGACTGTAGCCTGCCAGGCTTCTCTGTGGGAGTGGGAGTGGGTTGCCATGGCCTCCTCCAAGAAATCCAACGCAGGGATTGAAACCAGGTTTCCCGCATTGCAAGCAGATTCTTTACTGTCTGAGCCACCAGGGAAGCCCATGAAAGTCACATAATATGTTACAATAGGGGATTCAGAATTTTCTCAGTAGTGAAAGATCTATTTAATTTTATTTTGCAGCATTAAATCGGATATTTAACAATATTTCAGTTTATGGACTCCATTCATACTATAGTACATCTTGTTGAAAAACAATCGTATTATTCAGGTTTTCCTATTCCTTATCCATGGATGATCAAAGGATGGTAGCTTTGGTTACTTCAGAGGTGACAGCTGTGATTCTCAGTCAGGGTAAGTTTTTTAAATGGATGAAAACCAGGATGGTCTATATCAATGAACAATGGGTAGAATTCCATAACCCAGACTCTTGCCACTAAACCTGAAAAGCAGTTTATGAGATTCATTCCTTTGGGTCCTTCATCATATATTGCTCCAACCACAGAGGCAGCACCAAAGTTGATTGCCATGAAACTGTCACACCGCCAGAGCTGAAGACTAGTTAAGAGTCGCCTTTTGGGAAAGGAACGCCAGGAACGGACTGGAGAAAACCCAGGACTGGAGTAAAGAGTAGCCAGAGGAGACTATGAGATGGGGGAGTAACCGAGAGAAGTGTGACCCAGTTCATAATTTGCTACCAGTAGATTCCACAATTGCAACAAAAAAAATAAGTCTTTGGGGATATTTTGGGAAAAAAATCATGAATTGTCTCTATTTCAAAGTGTCATTAATACTGGCATTACGGGCATGCCTCACTTTTTCCTTTATGCTTTGTTGAAATCTTAATGTTTTAAGAAATGATATTTTTCTTTTTTTAGCCTATTGACATGATGGATTGCATTCATTGATTTTTTTAGTGTTAAACCAGCCTTGCATATCTGCTATAAATCTCAGCTGCTCATTGTGTAGAGTTCTTTTTACATATTGTTGGATTCAGCTTGCTAATGCTTTAAGGATATTTTTCATCTGTGTCTTTGAGAGATACTGGTATGTAGTTTTGTTTTGTTTTGTTTTTTTCCCCTTGTGATGTTTTTGTCTGATTATGGTACTGGGATTTTGCTGGCCTTATAGAATGAGCTAGGATATTTTCTTTCTACTTCTCTCATCTGAAAGAGTGTTTAGAGTATTAGTATAATTTCTTCTTTTGGCTAGAATTCACCAATGAATGCAACTAGACCAGGTACTTTCTCTTTTGAAAAATTATTAATTTTTGATTCAATTTGTTTTATAGATACAGTTATTTAAATTGTCTACTTCTTGTGTGAGTTTTGTCAGATAATGTCTTTCAACAGATTGGTCCATTTCATCTAAGTTTTCAAATTAGTGGACATGAGGATATATATAATGTGCCTTTATTATTCTTTCAGCTTCCACGAGATAAGTAAGTAATGTCTATATTTCATTTAGGACATTACTGATTTGCATTCTCTTTGGCTAGATGGTTGTCAATTTTATTGACCATTTTTTAAAAAGAAGGTTTTAGTTTCATTGGTGCTTCTCTATTGATTGTATGTTTAATTTTAGTAATTTCTGATCTAATGGATCCTTTTCGTCTGCTTATTTTAGAATTTGTTTTTTTTCTAGTTTTCTAAGGTGAATGTTTAGATGATTGATTTTAGATGTTCATTCTTTAATATGTGGAATTATTGCTATAAATTTCCCTGTAAGTGCTGTTTTTGCTGCATCCTGTTATTTTTGATAAGTTGTCATTTTACTTTAATTCAATATGTTTTAAAATTTCCAGTGACATTTCCAATGACTAATGTGTTACTTAAAAACGGATTGTTTAATCTGGTTGTGTTTTGGAATTTCCAAGCTAACTTTCTGTTCCTGATTTTTAGGTTAGTCTCATTATGATCTGAGAATGGACCTTGTGTGATTTATGTCCTTTTTATATTTGTTAAGATGTGATTTCTGATCTGGAATGTGGTCTGGACATAAATGTTCCATGTGAGCTTGAAGTATGTGTATTCTTTTGTCGAATAATACAGTTGATAAATACCAACTATTTCCAATTGATTGGTGCTCTTGAGTACAACTGCGTGCTTCTGCCAGCTGGATGACAGAGAATTGTTGAAGTCTGATAATGGATCCATCTATTTCTCCTTACAGTTCTATCAGTTTTTGCCCTAGGTATTTTGAATCTCTGTATTAAGAACATGCACTTTTAAGGGTTATGTCTTTTTTGAGACTTGATCCTTTTATCATTTTGTAATGCCCCTCTTTTTCCCTGATAACTTTCTTCTGATGTCTACTCCTTCAGAAACGAATATACTTGTTTTCTTTCTTTTGATTAGTATTAGTAAGAAATGATATTTAGGAAAACTTATATATGTACTCGATACATATTTTCTTCAACTCATATAATATTCATTGACATGTTTACATGAAGATCACTAGTTTTATAGCTCTCCTGCATAGAAAAGAATAATATAACGTCCTGGAAGTTGTTGTAAGAGTTAAGTCAGGGAGAGCTGGTAGAAAACTTGCTGATGGATGAGACTTGACTCATAAATGTAAATAGAGTGATAATACTTGACTTTGATACAAACTTCTGGCTCAAAATAACCTAATGCTTTAACTTGAAATTGCCTGGCCAGAGTAGAAGAACCCAGGGAAGTGTCAATCAGAATCATAGTCTAAAAGCAAAGCAAAGGTAGTTGAACAGGTGCCCAGAATCTTTTAAAATTAATCAGCCAGATATACAGAAGTTACCTTAGGATGGAATCTGGTGGGTGGAAGTTCAGATCATTAAACTCTATTTCACTGGGAAAGGAAACTAGTATTAGATTATACAATGAATGCAGAAAATGTAGGCTGAATCACCCATTCTATTGCAGAATATATGTTAATATATTTAAAAATTATTGTTCATACCTTGAGTTACTTCACCTGATTTTCTTGGCAGATTAGTTTGAATGAAGTTTATACAAAATAAAAGAGTATAGGAATTAGCTAGAGATTTTCTTAGGGGAGATGATTTGAACGATGTAATATTTCTGGTTCTTCTTTGCCTGTATACTCAAACATTATTAAACTGTGTTGGTTATCTTCCTACCAGCATTTGAATTGGCCTCTGTTGAGAACCATTGGCTCTGTAAAGTGCTGTTTCCTCTAGTGTGAAAACAGTTTTGAAAAGCTTGACAGTAGAGTGTGTGTTCCTTTTTTGGTTTATTCTAATAGTGTAAGCGTTGGCAGAGTTTATGAAGTAAATGCTATAGATTCAAATGTAAAAAAAAAATTCATATGTACAAGTTTCAGAATGCATTACTTTGTGTATATAGTTTTTCTATGCTAACATGCACTATTCATTAATAAAACAGTCATTCTTTATTATAGACAAAGCAAATGTTCCATACATCACCCTAGAGAAAGACCATTTAGAAATAAACAAGCAATGCCTTAAGGAGATGTTTAATTTAGCAAAAATAGCCACCCAAGCCTAGTTATCTTTTGGGGGAAGGAAATAGGAGATAAACAACCATTCTGAAGGGAGTTGATTTGAAAATAAATTAAACATTTTCCCATGAGAGGCACAGCAGAGAGAGAGTATTCCTGAATAGCACCCAGCAGTCAGTCAAGACAAGACAAGCACCCAAGTGACGTTGAAACAAATGTGTTTTCTTTTTCCATAGTGGATTTGTAAGTTTTTAAAATTACAGTCCATTAAAAATCTCACTGGTCTTTTGTTACTGATTTAGACACTTTCTTATTTTCAACATTTTATAATTTATTTGCATTTGTTTTCCAGATATTTTTGTAAATCTTATTTTGAATCAGTGTTTTGTACTTCATTTTTATTAGCATTATTCCTTTCTTAAATGTTAAGGTAAATTTCTCTTCTTTAAAGGTTTGTCATTT
The DNA here is from genome assembly GCF_014754425.2 of Oryx dammah. NCBI lineage: Eukaryota > Metazoa > Chordata > Mammalia > Artiodactyla > Bovidae > Oryx > Oryx dammah. The sequence goes on from NW_024070191.1 coordinate 8,068,835, forward strand.
CAATTAAATTCCCTACAATATATCCCCTGATTTAACATTACCATGACCCTGTTTCCACATTAAAAACAAAACCAAAAAAACCCTGCAGATCATATTAAAACTTTATTTTGCATTTTTTAATCTTATTTTGAAGCATTTCATCTGAGATTCAAATAGGCCAACATATAGTTTGTAGTTCACTAAAACTCTATAGTCAGTGTAAAACATTTGGAAGCGTCCTTGTTGTCTTTCCTTGCTATCTCAACTTCAGATTTTCTGCAAGTATATCAGAAAGCCAAGCACATCAATGAACTCTCATAGCACTGAAAAGACATTCATTTTTTTCTCAGGAGTCAGCAACTCCGTATATCAAGTTATCATGTCAGTTAGTCTTGCTCATTTCAGCCCTCCTATTTAAAGAATTAACTAAATTATCAGTTTTGGTAATCCACTGCCATCTGTGTGAGATTCTTCCTCTTGTATTCTGCCTTTAGTGTACCACTAGTTTATAGCTTTTTATTTTATACTTCCAATACCGAAATGAGGGCTAGGACAGACATATCTACAAGGAACTGAGGCTCAGGACCTCTGTTCTCAGCCACTTTTGTGGCTCTGATCTTCCTGCCTGATCTTTCTTCATGACAGCAGGATTGTAAGAACATCAATCAAACAAAAGCAAGAATTGGGGAAGTAATAGGATAATAATAGGAAAAACCAAGACCAGCAGGCAGAAATACCGAGTTGCATAGAATTTAGAAGTGAGTCTCTTGGGTCGTGGAAGGGAAGAACAGATCAGACTGTGGGAGTAGGGGAGTGGGTCTGAACATGCAGAAATAATCAAATGTGGTTCATAAATAAAAGATTTCCTTAAAACTCTGATAAAGGTTCTTCCTGTTACTTCATTGCATTAAACTTGTATTCCTGTCTCTTGAGTGATTTGACTGAAGGAAACTAGATTAGCATCCTGTTGTGAAATGAGGATACCATGTCCATTCCCTCTGCTTCCCAGGGTTGCTTTGCACATCAGAAAACTCCGTTTTTATCAACATTATGCAGGATCACTCTGCCAACCTTGTGTCTGGGGTGAGGCATGGATGGTGGGTTATTTCACATGTCCTTGTCAGTGTAGAGACTTAGGCCCTCCTAGGAACTTTGTTCAGTGTTGCATGAAATCATAAACAGTGTATTGCATTAGTTGAAAGGAAAGAGAAAACACTGTGATCCTTAAACAGATACATAATATCCTTGACTCTGTTCAGAAAAAGGAGTAGAAACAAGACTAAAATAGGACAAGTAAGGAGACATCAGTACTATGCACAAGGGGGAATCACTGCAGTATAGATTCAGAATAAAAGTAGATTAAGTAGATTAAGGCATTGTAGTGTCAGAGGTGTAAATCCAAATATTTTGGGTTTACACTGGAAGTACTGACTTGACTGGCAGAGGCATACAGAAGGAAGGGGCTCCATATGAGTTGAGCATGGATTATTAAAAAGAAGATAGTAGTCTGCAATTAGTATGTACTTTTTATATCCTGAGTTTCTCTAATTTGAACATGAGTTTGTTCTTACAGTTAGTTGATGAAAGAAAGTAAGAAAGAACATAATCAGTACAATAAACTAACAAATTTATAGATTGCCTCATAATACCTGGAAGAGGTCCAATGATGGTATAAATTTGTGCATTTGTGAAGATGGGCAATATGAGGCTGGTTACATTTTTAAATATTATGTACACAGTATAATAGAGGACCAGGGATTGCTTGTAAAGCTGTTCAGAGAAACTAGAGATAATTGCCATAATAATCTACAGAAAATAGATGCATTTATTTGTTGATGCTCATTATCTGTGCTAGATCTACAGATACCCTTTTAAAACCAAAGAAACACAACATGACACAGTTGACTTTGGAGCTCTCTCTCTGGCTTCATGCTGATTTCCTGGACTCCAAACGCCTAGGAAAAGAGGGCTGCACTTCATCTGCCTCTAGGGTGGTTATTATTATTAGAAAATTTGTTTAATTGCCATTAAAGTATTTTGAGGTCTTTTTGAACTTGTGTTGTTATGCTTTTGTTAGAGTACCAGTGAAAGCATTAAAGGAACTCTCTTCTAATGAGAGGATGTTTCTGTTTTCAGAATGATTATATTCAAATTCATAGGTCTTAGGTGGTGTCTGCTTATATTTGTTTTGACAGAAAACAGAATTTCCTGCCTTCCAAATGTTGTACATTTCCTTATAAATCTGAGACTTTTCTTGTTGTTGTAAACAGAGAGTTGTAGCTGACCAGAATATCACTCTTGCACACTCATTTTCAATTACTGAGATGGGTTATTTCTAGGAGGAATGCTCTACTGTGAAATTGTATTTCTCAGTTTCAAAGCATTAGTCTTGCTCAACAGAGAGTTTGTGGACACACCATTAGAAGCAAGATTAGGATTCTAGGAGGTTAGAATTTACAGCTCACATCTCAGATCCTCATTCCAGCTCTGCTGCTGCTGCTGCTAAGTCGCTTCAGTCGTGTCTGACTCTGTGTGACCCCATAGACGGCAGCCCGCCAGGCTCCCCTGTCCCTGGGATTCTCCAGGCAAGAACACTGGAGAGGGTTGCCATTTCCTTCTCCAATGTGTGAAAGTGAAAAGTGAAAAAGAAGTCGCTAGTCGTGTCTGACTCTGTGTGACCCCATAGATGGCAGCCCGCCAGGCTCCCCCGTCCCTGGGATTCGCCAGGCAAGAACACTGGAGAGGGTTGCCATTTCCTTCTCCAATGTGTGAAAGTGAAAAGTGAAAAAGAAGTCGCTTAGTCGTGTCCGACTCTTCGCGACCCCATGGACTGCAGCCCACCAGGCTCCTCTGTCCATGGGATTTTCCAGGCAAGAGTACTGGAGTGGGGTGCCATTGCCTTCTCTTAGGCATGTGTTAATTCTTGGTGGGACTGAAATACACCACCTTGTATGACCACAAAGCATCAGATAAGCTGGAGGCCAAGGATCTAGCAAATGTTGAAAATACTTATTAATTCTTACTGAAATGGTTTAAATTTTTATAACATTGGAAATGTAAAATTTGGAGCAATTATTATTATGCAGTGATTTGCTCTTATTCTAAGAATGAAAATAGAAGTTATGATTTCTTTAAAAATGAGAATATGCTTATACGCTTTGATATGGAAAGAGTCACAACATCCTCTGTTGATTGTTATGTGAGCAGGAAGCTTATAAGACTTCATATCTATGAGACTCTTATCTATAAGATGGTGTTTATAGTATCTGATTGTTATGGTCCCATGTAGGTCTAAGATTCTGAGATTCTCTCAAATTACATGTCTTATTTCTTTTCAAGAGCCAGGAAGCAATTTATAATTAAAAAATAGATCAAGTCATTTAAATGGATATCATGTTTCATAACATTTTCCAGTATTAGGGATACTGACCCTGGTGCTGAAAGAATAATTGACACTTTCAAAATTCTAATCAAAAGTACATGTCAATCTATGCCAAAACCAATACAGAATTGTAAAGTAAAAATTAAAAATAAATAAATAAATTTAAAAAAAAAAAAAGTATGTATTCAGCAGCCTAGAGTACAAGGGTCAACATGTAAGAGAGATTCTAACAGTTCATGAAGTTTTATTTTTATTTTTCCTTAACACTTATAATCAATGTTTTCATTGTGCAAATGTACTCTGGAGTGTTGGTGGTAATTTATTTCAACTCTCTTTCCTAGTGGTGCCACCAAGTGCATATCATCTAGGTTATTGATGTCACTCTGGGAAAATCATTAAGTTCGTCCACTCCATGAACAGTGCACATCAGAAAATAGTGGCTTATATACCATTACAGAGGTTATAACCTGAACATTTTTATGCTTGTACAAAATACACATAGTTCTTGACTCTTTTCGTATATTCAAGAAAATTTCCCCATATTTTCAGTTTTGATTGATTAAGATTCATTATTTTTTTCAAGTTCCTTTATTGACTTCTTGGAAGTTCTTAGGTTAAGGTAGGGCACTCCAAATCTGTTTTCTCCTTCAAATAAATTCATCCTTAATTGCCTTCTTGGTCAGTTGTACAGAAGAGAATAATTGTAACAGTGAACTAAAAACTTGATAGAATTGCCTGTCCCAAATCCTGATAAAATGAACAAAAACCCATAATAGCTAATAAACAAGTGAACAAAAAAAGTCTCATAAGCCCTGAAATAAATAAAATAAAACACATAAATAAGGAAAGAGATATAATTTAATGAAATCATGTTCAAAAATTCAAGGGCATAAAGTAAGATTCTCTAAATTTGAATTTTGCTGGAAAAGCTACAAAGAATCACAATTCCTTAACCTGACTTCTTTCTCTAGAAGCCATCCTGGTAAAATGATGGTCCTGAGGAATCTCCATTAGCACGTTCAAGTGTGGAAAGGAATGAAGTGAGAGCACACTTTCTCTTCCCCACTCTGCCTGAAGAAGAGGAGAAACTGGCAGCTAGAAAAGTGTAAAACATGATCAATCAAACAGGGCTGCCTGTTTCCAGCAAAGAGACCCACCTACTGTGTTGGGGAATTTACCCGAAGCCCGATGGTATCCTTCTATGGGATGAGGCTATACCACAAAATTAACAGAGATGGACTCTCCTACACAGCATTTATTTAACAAAAGGCAGCACATTCTAACAAAGGCTCCAGATAGCCTGAAGTGAAGCTATTGAACTTCAAGGATAAAGATAGAATTCTGTAGACAATCACACCAAAAAAATATCACCTAAAAGCAGGAAAAATGAGCCAGGTCTTCAGCGTCTCCATAGTAAGAGTCAAAGTCAGAAGACAATGAAACAGTGTCTTCAAAGTTCCAAGGGAATGAAAATATGACCCAAGAATATTATTCACAATCACAATATTATTCCCATACAAGCACAAAAGAACTTAGAGATATAGCAACATGAACTCTGTTTAAAAAGGAAAAGAAAAATTCCTTGACAAGAATATCTAGACAATTAGAGATAAATTAAAGAACTCAGGAAGCTAATGTTACTTCTGGTGAGCCTTGAGTCCTTTTATATGTAGAAATAACAGTAATAAAATCTTTGCGTACCATCTATTGTTATTAGCTACCTGACAATTTGCAAAGAAGTTTTCTTCAGTTAATCCTCTCAAAGCATATACTTTGCAGATAATACTATTATGTCTTCTATAGATGAGGAAAACAGAAGTGTAAAATAATATAAGTAACTCATTTAAAGGCACAGGAAGAATTCAGAGTAATTTTTTTGAGCCGAGAAGAGGCGGAGAGATGATCGACCTTTTCACTGTTAAACCTGTCTTTTAGTTGTCCACACATCCCTGTGCATCTGTTTCACAAACCAGAATGAGGATTATCGGGGAAGCTATTTTCCCTTTTGATATGTTGCATTTTTCTTAGACCTAATTTACATCGCTTAGAGTCCAGGAGTTACTGGCATATTTATGTTTACTTTATCTTCTGACTCACCATTGTTTTCTTTGTCAGAGCTCTCTTATCCATTCCCTGTTCTCTCTTGCCATCCTTTGGACCAATATTGTGTTTACCGTATTTGATTTTTCTCTGCTATTAACATTGGCTTGTCAAGGATACATTTTCCTGCTAGTGGTTACCTTCCCTTTTGGTTGTTACCTTCCAGATCATAGCATGCATCCCAGGCATTGTTGTTAAATTATTAGTGTGACGTAATTCTGTACTTTAATGTTCTTCAGGCAAGGCTGGGACCCAGAGCACTTTTTACCACATTTGATCTCCCTCTATTTTCAAAGCTGAATCCTGACAGACACAGGTATGACAATTACACATAGCACAAGTTGCAGATATAAAACTTGATAAAATCTTATAAAATGATCTCACCCTTATGAACAGGACTCACATAAAGAAACAGAATGTAACTAGGGTAGGAAAAATTTATATTATACCCATACATGTCTTTACTACCGTCAAGAGAAACCATTAATATGAGTTCTAAAATTCAAATGATTTTGTCCATTTGTAAACCTTAAAAATTGGTTCGTGCCTTATGTAGATGTCTTGGTCCTAACCTTGCTGAGGAATCATCCATGTTCTTTTGTTTGTATCCATGATGTTTATCATCTTCATTGCCCTTTACTAGTATTGTGTTGTGTGAATACACAGTGCTCCTGTGATTCTTGCTGCACTATAGATGACTGAGAAGATAAATGGCTTAAAACAGTCATATGTGATACATATGTGTGTGTGTATATGTATGTATGTGTGTAAATATGATCCTGTCACAGGCTACATTATTAGAGGATAATAGGTATTGATGTATTTTAAAAAGTAAAAACACACTGGACTTATTAAATCTACATGGATACTATTTCTATAACTTCAGCATATTAATACACACCTACACTGTTTACTTCTGTAATTTTTAGTTGTTTTTAAGACTCTTGGAGTTAAGCAAAATAGCCTATTATTAATTTAATCCTCATCATGATATAACTGTTACACTTTTAAGACAGAATGCTATAGTGGAAGAGTATTTGTACAGAAGGATGGTGCCTGGAATACACAAGTGTTACCAGTTTTATAGATATACATTATATATGTATCAGGCAGAATCTACAGCTTTTCTCTGCCTGCTGTCTCTGTAAGGCAACTGTGGGATAATGTCTTTACGATTCATAATTTGAAAGTATTTTGCCATGAAGAGAGGTTGGAAATGAGAAACAATTTTCTTTTACAACTCCTGGCTCTTTTCTGTTTAAGCACTTCTTAAGCCATGCCTCTCTTCTCACATTTAATCCTAACAGTGAGAAGATAACAGATGGCCCTTCAAACACTCTCCCTGAAAATCTCCTGGCCAGCCTTCCCGCTCTGCAGCGTTTTCCTCTCCCCAGTCCTGCCGGCGTCAGCATCAGCGTTGCGGACAGTCCCACCCCGATAACCCGGGGTCTGTTGCCTCCCCTTTCCAGTGACGTGTCCTTCCTGTAGGTCTTCACTCACAGCCTCCCTGATGCCTTTTAGGATCTCACTGACACTTTTCTCAGGAAGCCTTTAGGCCTCCATCTGGTTTCGAGTCCCAGCACCAATGATTCAAGCATGTTGGCCCAAGTTGGCAGCTCAGCACTCATGCCGTTCTCGCGAGGTGAGGGCTCTCAGTGGCCCGCTCGGGCTCCCTTACAGCACAGAGCTTGGTTCTAAGAGTGAGCATCCCAAGATAATCAGGTTGGGACTCAGTGTTATTTCATGACTTAGATTCAAAAGTCACCTAGTGTCACTCTAAGGATAACCATCAACCCACTCAGATTCAGGGGGAGAGGGGGCATGTACAGCTCCCCACCCCCAGAATAAAATTGTCAAAATCTTATTTTAAGTAAGAATGTGTTGGATGGGACACTGTAGTCAGTCACACACATTTTAGTCATACTAGTAGAAGACATTCCTGTATTCTTTCATTTGAGACAAAATAGCACTACAATCATTATTTTAGTGCATGTCCTTTGGAGAACATATGTTAACATTTCTGTAATTATCTAAGGGTATAATAACTGTGTGTTCAGTTAGGCATACAATTAGAGCATACTACCAAGCAATTTTCAAAACCATTTTACATTCCCATCAACCAGGAATTTACCTTTCACACTAATATTTGTAATTGTGTAGGTCGATTGCTGTTCATGTTCAGTTGCTAAGTCTTATCCAACTCTATGACCCCATGGGCCACAGGATGCCAGGATTCCCTCCTCTTTACTATCTACTGTAGTTTGCTCAAATTCATGTCCTTTGAATTGGTGATGCTATCTAAGCATCTCATCCTCTGCCACCCCTTCACCTTTTTGCCTTTAGTCTTTCCTAGCATCAGGGTCTTTTCCAGTGAATTGGTTCTTTTCATTAGGTGACCAGAGTATTGGAGCTTCAGCTTCAGCATCAGTCAGGGTTGATTTCGTTCAGGTTTGACTGGTTTGATCTCCTTGTAGTCCAAGGGACTCTCAAGAGTCTTCTATAGCACCACAAATCGAAAACATCAATTCTTCGATGCTTAGCCTTGTTTATGGTCCACTTCTCACATTGGTACATGACTACTGGAAAAGCCATAGCTTCGACTATACAGAACTTTGTCAGCAGTGATGTCTTTGCTTTTTAACATGCTGTCTAAGTTTGTCATAACTTTCCTTCCAAGGAGCAAGTGTCTTTAACTTCATAGCTATAGTCATCATCTGCACTGATTTTGAAGCCCAAGAAAATAAAATCAGTCACTGCTTCCTCTTTTTTCCCTTCGATTTGCCGTGAAGTGATGAGACTAGATGCCATGATCTTAGCTTTTTAAATGTAGACATCTAAGCCAGATTTTTCGCTGTCCTTTTTCACTCTCATCAAGAGGCTCTTTAGTTCCTCTTCAGTATCTCCCATTCGAGTGATATTATCTGCATATTGGAAGTTGTTGATATTTCTCTCAGGTATCTTGATTCTAGCTTGTGATTCATCCAACTGGCATTTTGCATGATGTACTCTGCATATAAGTTAAATAAGCAGGGTGACAACATACAGCCTTGAGGTACTCCTTTGCCAATTTTGAACCAGTTTGTTCTTCCATGTCTGTTTCTAACTGTTGCTTCTTGACCTGCATACAGGTTTCTCAGGAGACAGGTAAGGTGATTTAGTATTCCCATCTCTTTAAGAATTTTCCACAGTTTGTTGTGATCCACACAGTCAAAGGCTTTGGCAGAGTCAATAAAGCAGAAATAGATGTTTTTCTGGAATTCCCTTTCTTTCCCTATGATCCAACAAATGTTGGTGATTTGATCTCTGATTCCTTTGCCTTTTCTAAACCCAGCTTGTACATCTGGAAGTTCTAGGTTCATGTAATGTTGAAGCCTAGCTTGAAGGGTTTTGAGCATAACTTTACTAACATTCTAAATGAGCACCATTGTACGGTGGTTTGAACATTCTTTGACATTGCCTTACTTTAAGGTTGAATGAAAACTGATCTTTTACTGTCCTGTGGCCACTGCTGAGTTTTCCAAATTTGCTGGCATATTGAGTGCAGCACTTTCATAGCATCATCTTTTAGGATTTTAAATAGCTCAGCTGGAATTTCATCACCTCTGGTTAGCTTTGTTCATAGTAATTAGTTCTAAGGCCTACTTGACTTTACACTCTAGGATGTCTGGCTCTGGTGAGTGACCACACCATCTTGGTTATCTAGGTCATTAAGACCTTTCCTGGGAGAAGGAAATGGCAACTCACTCCAGTATTTTTGCCTGGAGAATCCTAGGGACAGAGGAGCCTGGTGGGCTGCCATCTATGAGCTCGCACAGAGTCAGACACGACTGAAGCAACTTAGCAGCAGCAAGACCTTTCTTGTATAGTTTTTCTGTGTATTCTTGCAATCTCTTCTTAATCTCTTCTGTTTCTGTTAGGTCCTTACCTTTTCTGTCCTTTATTGTGCCCATCTTTGCATGAAATGTTCCCTTGATCTCTCCACTTTCCTTGAGGAGATCTCTAGTCTTTCCAGTTCTATTGTTTTCCTCTACTTCTTTGCATTATTTATTAAGAAAGCCTTTTTATCTCTTCTTGCTGTTCTCTCTAACTCTGTATTCAGTTGGGAATATCTTTCCCTTTCTCCTTTGCTTTTTGCTTCTCTCCTTTCCTCAGCTATTTATAAAAGCTCTCAGACAACCCCTTTGTCTTCTTGCATTTCTATTTCTTTGGGATGGTTTTGGTCACTACTTCCTGTATAATGTCATGAATTTCTGTCCATAATTCTTGAAGCAGTCTCTCTACCAGATCTAATCTCTTGAATTCATCACTGTGACTGTATACTCATAAGGGATTTGATTTAGGTGATACTTGAATGGCTTAATGTTTTTTCCCTACTTTCATCAATTTATATCTGAATTTTGCAATAAGGAGCTCATGATCTGAGCCACAGTCAACTCCAGGTCTTGTTTTTGCTGGATGTATAGAGCTTCTCCATCTTTGGCTGCAAAGAGTATATTTAATCTGATTTTGGTATTGATCATTTGGTGAAGTCCATGAGTAGAGTTTCTCTTGTGTTGTTGAAAAAAGGTGTTCACTATGACCAGCGTGCTCTCTTGACAAAATTCTATTAGCTTTTGACCTGCTTCATTTTGTACTCTGAGGTTAAACTTGCCTGTTAGTATCCTTTGACTTCCTATTTTTGCATTCCAATCCACTATGATGAAAAGGACTTTTTTTTTTTTTTTTTTTGGCATTGATTTTGGTTTTAGAAGGTCTTGGTCTTCACAGAACCATTCAACTTCAGCTTCAGTTGTGTCCCACTCTGTGCGACCCTATAGACAGCAGGCCACCAGGCTCCTCTGTCCCTGGGATTCTCCAGGCAAGAATACTGGAGTGGGTTGCCATTTCCTTCTCCCAAGAAAGGTCTTAATGACCTGCATAACCAAGATGATGTGGTCACTTTAGTTTTTGAAAGTGCACCCACATACTACATTTTGGACTCTTTTATTGACTATGAGGGCTACTCCTTTCTTTTAATGGATTATTTTCCACAGTAGTAGATATAATGGTCATCTGAATGAAATTTGCCCATTCCCATCCATTTCAGTTCACTGATTTAAGATGTCGATGTTCACTCTTGCCATCTCTGCTTGATCACATCCAATGTGTAGGCTAACAGTGGTGTGCAATTCTTGCCTCACTCTCCTGTTGACAAGTTGTGTCTAATTGTCTCCCTCTCAGATCAGGTCTGGCCTAGATGAATTCCTTGACTAACAGACTACAAAAGAAATGAAGTTCTGGAGCTTAAAAGAATAGAAAACATTGTGGCTTCTCTTGGAGCTTCTTGAAGGCCTCTCATTTGGAGCTCTGATTGTGTCTGACTTTTTGTGACCCCATGGACTGTAGCCCACCAGGCTCTTCTGTCCATGGAGTTCTCCAGGCAAGAGTACTGGAGTGGGTTGCCATTTCCTTCCACAGGGGATCTTCCCAACCCAGCTCTGAGTCACCATATAAGTAACAGTCTGACCACCCTCAGACCATCAAGCTAGGGAGGATTGCTTGACTGTTAGCAGTCAATCTCAACCTTCCAGCAAACCTTCTATGACAGTCACATGAGTGAATTTGTCTTCAATATTATCTGTTTTATACAATAATGATGGATAACAAATCATCTCCGAACATAATGTGCTTAAAAAATGATGTACTATTTCCTGTGTGTCAACTAGTTGACTGAATGATTCTCCTGCTCTCTTTCAGGTTAACTTCTGATTCTAATCAGAGGAAGGTCGGCTCATTGACTCTGTAGATTTTTTTTTCCTTTCTGTTCCTTCACATTTCCCCATTTCTGGAAGTTGTCTGTTTCCTTTTCTATGACAGTCTTGATTGGATTAAGTCATGTCTCCCATGTATCTGTCTCTAAAATCCCTACAAAAGGATATCTTAGATGTATTCTCATGGTTACTACAGAGAAGTGAGAAAAAATTGTAACACACACAGGTACTTCTTCAAGCCCCTCCTTGATGTCAGTCAGTCAGTCTGGCCATCTTTCTTTTCTTTTTTTTCCACCAAAACAAGTAGCATCAGCAGGCACAAAGTAGAGGAGTAAGAAAATATACTCCAACTATGTAGTTTAGTGAATTTCAAAAGCCATAGATACAGGGAGAGGTGCCCAGCTGAGGTCATCAGTACAATCATTCAGCTGTACCTGTTTACCATGTGAAATGTTTCTTTTTCTCTAGTAATGACTTTTTTTTTCTGCTTAAATTTGAATTTATAATTATTAGTCTAGATAGATCCATTTTATTTTTGTTAATAGTTTCATAGAACTCCTCTTTCTAGCTCTTTATCTTCAACCTTTAGAGTCCATATTTTTTTTCCATTTTTGTTTTTTTTTAGCAACAAAATGTTTTTTAATTTTTCCCAATGCTGATGCTCTTTGTGCTTTATTTGGCATATTTAATTCATTTCCATTTATTGGTATAACTGATACCACTCATTTTACTTTATCTTTTTTCTTTGACCCATCATTTGTTGTCTTCACTTGATTAATTATGAATATGTTTTGGTATTTCATTTTGCATTCTACTATTTTACTATTTATTCATCCTTTTACTGTCCTTTTACCACCTACCATAAAGATTAGAGCATGATTTTAATGTATTGAATCTAAACTAAATTACTGTTTTTACCACTTCCCACAATACCAGTAGTACCTTCAAACCGTTAAGCTCTATTTATGCCTTTCTCAACTTTTGCATTATCATGAATATGCCTATTGAGGTACATACTGTTGGACTTTATAGGAATTTGCAATTGTTGTTTAGCAGAGGAAGTTTCAATTTTATCCATAATTGCTACCATTTTCAGGTTATTTCACTGCTTCTTGCATTTACATATTTCCACATGGAATAATTTTCTTTCTGCCAGAAGCATATACTTTAGTTTTTAAATATATATTTGTTTCTCATTTACTGACTCCTTGAGTCTTTGAGAATATCTTTGCTCTTCCCTTGTTTTTAAGAGAATTTAAGTGTATGTCATTGCTTAGAGTGAATCCTCCAACTATTTTCTTCCTATGGTATACCTACTCTGCTAATTTTTATGGCTGATATAACAGAGTACTACAGACTGGGAGCTTAAACAACAGAAATTTATTTTCTCACAGTTGTGGAGACCAGAAGTCTAACATCAAGGTGTCAGCAGGTTTGGTTTCTTCCGGGGCCTCTCTCCTTGACTTGGGCACGGGGACCTCCGTCTGTATCTACAGGCCCCTTTCATCTCTATGTGTTCATGCCAAAGAAGGAAAAAAAATTGATCATATAAATGTTAATTTATGTATGGCAAAACCAATACAGAATTGTAAAGTAAAATAAAAAAGAAATTAAAAAAAAATAAAGCATATAAGACAGAAAAAGAGTGGGAGATGAAAATTGGAATAAAAAACAAGCACAATGAATAGAAAATAGTAACAAAAATAGTAAATATTAATCCAACCATACCAGTAATCATTTTGAACATCAGTGGTCTAAATGTACCAGTTAAAGGACAGGATGTCAGAGTGGATCAGAAAACATGACCCAAGTCTATGTTGACTCTAAAAAACCTACTTTAAATATAAAGACACTTTTGACTAAAGGTAAATTGATGGAGAAAAATATTCCATGCTAAGCAAGAATAGCTATATTAAGAAAGAGCAGACTTAAACGTAAAGGATAAAAAGAGCATATTACATAATGATAAAAAGGTCAGTTCTCCAACAAAAGGTAGCAATCGAAATGTGTATTATGTGCCTATTGAAAGAGCCTCAAGCTCCAAGAAGCAAACACTGATAGAAATGTAAGGGGTAAGAGATTAACCTACTGTTAGAATTCCTGGATGGGAGAGGGCTTTGGGGGAGAATGGATACAAGTATATAAATATATAGTGAGCCCCTTCACTACTCACCTGAAACTGCCACAACACTGTTAATCAGCTATACCCCAATACAAAGTTTGAAAAGATAAAAGAAAGCCTAGGCTGTGCTTTGAGGAAAACCACTGAGTTTTGTGAATGCTGAGGTACCCTTGGGGTTAAGGAGTTGCAGGACTTTCTCTTCATTACCTTCTTTCAGAAATGGACAGATCCAGAAAGTAGAAAACCAGTAAGAGATAGCTGAACTCAATACTACCACCAATCAACTGGATATAAATGGCATCTATATGCTACTTCATCCAACAGGAGGATACATTTTTTTTTTTCCAAAAAGTCACATGCAGTATTCACTAAAATAGTCCACATTCTGGGCCATAAAACACATCTTCACAAGTGAAAAAGAACAAAAATATAAAATGTCTGCTCTCAGATCTCAATGGACTTCAGCTAGAAATCAATCAAAGAAACATAACTGGAAAATTCCAACATGTAAAACTCAAACAATATATTTCTAAATTATTCATAGGTCAGAAGAGAAATCACAGGAGATGTTTGAAAATATTTTGAACTAAATGTAAACACAACTTATCTAAATTTGGTGGGTGCAGTAAAAGCAAGGCTTTGGAGGGAGGGGTGAGTAGATTAAGCATGAAGGATTTCTAAAGCAGTGAAACTTGTACAAAACACTCTAATGGTAGATCCATGTCATTACACATCCCAGCCTCAAAGAAGCTTCAGGTTTTTGGGGTGATTTGTGGTTCCATACAAATTTTAGGATTCTTTGCTCCAGTTCTGCCAAAAATACCCTTGATAATTTGATAGGGATTGCATTGAATCTAGGTTGCTCTGAGGAGTATGGATAGTTTAATATCATTATTTCTTCCAATCCATGAGCGTGATATATCTTTCCATTTCTTTGTGTCATGTTCAATGTCTTCAAGAGTGTCTTATAAACTGATGTATAGATATGTCTTTTATTTCCTAGGTTAAATGTGTTCCTAGATACTTTATTTTTTTTAGATGAAAATAGAATTGCTTTCTTAATTTCTCTTATAGTTTGTTATTAATGTATAGAAATGCAACAGATTTGTGTATATTGATTCTGTATCTTGCAGGTTTACTGAGTTTCACTGATCAGTTCTGATAGTTTTTGATGACATCTTTAGGGTTTTCTTTATGTGTGTAATATCATGTCATCTGCTAATAGTTGACAATTTCACTTCTTTTCCATTTTGGATGCTTTTAATCTTACCTGAGTGTTGTGATTAGAATTTCCAGGGCTATGTTCAATAAAAGTGGTGATAATGGGCATCCTTCTCTTATTTCTGATCTTATAGGAAAAGATTTCAAAATTCATAGAGTATCATGTTTGCTGTGGATCTGTCTTGGTTCAGTTCAGTTCAGTCGCTCAGTTGTGTCTGACTCTTTGTGACCCCATGAACCACAGCACGCCAGGCCTCCCTGTCCATCACCAACTCCCAGAGTTCACCCAAACCCATGTCCATTGAGTCGGTGATGCCATCCAGCCATCTCATCCTCTGTCGTCCCTTTCTCCTCCTGCCCTCAATCTTTCCCATCATCAGGGTCTTTTCAAATGAGTCAGCTCTTCGCATGAGGTGGCCAAAGTACTGGAGTTTCAGCTTCAGCATCAGTCCTTCCAATGAACACCCAGGACTGATCTTTAGGATGGATCTCCTTGCAGTACAAGTAACTCTCAAGAGTCTTCTCCAACACCACAGTTCAAAAGCATCAATTCTTCAGTGCTCAGGTTTTTTTATAGTTCAACTTTCACATCTGTACATGACTACTGGAAAAACCATAGCCTTGACTAGAAGGACCTTTGTTGGCAAAGTAATGTCTCTGCTTTTTAATATACTGTCTAGGTTGGTCATCGAAGAAGGCAATGGCAACCCACTCCAGTACTCTTGCCTGGCAAATCCCATGGACAGAGGAGCCTGGTAGGCTGCAGTCAATGGGGTCGCTAGGAGTCAGACATGACTGAGCAACTTCACTTTCACTTTTCACTTTCATGCATTGGAGAAAGAAATGGCAACCCACTCCAGTGTTCTTGCCTGGAGGATCCCAGGGATGGGGGAGCCTTGTGGGCTGCCGTCTATGGGGTCACACATAGTTGGACATGACTGAAGTGACTTAGCAGCTAGGTTGGTCATAACTTTCCTTCCAAGGAGTGAGCATCTTTTAATTTCATGGCTGCAATCACCATCTGCAGTGATTTTGGAGCCCAGAAAAATAAAGTCAGCCACTGTTTCCCCATCTATTTGCCATGAAGTGATGGGACCAGATGCCATGATCTTCGTTTTCTGAATGTTGAGCTTTAAGCCAACTTTTTCACTCTCCTCTTTCACCTTCAGCAAGAGGTTATTTAGTTTTTTTCACTTTCTGCCATAAAGGGTGGTGTCATCTACATATCTGAGGTTATTGATGTTTATCCTGGCAATCTTGATTCCAGCCTGTACTTCTTCCAGTCCAGTGTTTCTCATGATGTAGTCTGCATATAAGTTAAATAAGCAGGGTGACAATATACAGCCTTGACATACTCCATTTACTATTTGGAGCCAGTCTGTTGTTCCATGTCCAGTTCTAACTGTTGCTTCCTGACCTGCATATAGGTTTCTCAAGAGGCAGGTCAGGTGGTCTGGTATTCCCATCTCTTTCAGAATTTTCCACAGTTTATTGTGATCCACACAGTCAAAGGCTTTGCCATAGTCCACCTTAATTATGTTAAGGTATGTTTCCTCTAAATGCACCTTATTGAGAACTTTTGCCATAAATTGATGTTGGATTTTGTCTGATGCTGATTTTGTTTCAGCATGTATTGATATGATATGATTCCTAACCTCTGTTCTGTTAGTGTGATGTGTCACATAGACTGATTTATGGATGTTGAATCATTATTGCATTGTTGAAATAAACCTCATTTGATCATGGTGTATGATCATTTTAGCATATTGTTGAATTTGTTTTTTTAATACTTTGAGAACTTTTGCATCTGTGTTGATCAGAGTTAGTGGCCTGTGGTTTTCTTTTTTTGTGATATCTTTGTCTGATTTTATTATCAGGGTAATGATGGTTTTGTAGAATGAGCTTTGATGTGTTTCTTCCTCTTGTTTGAAATGGTTTGAGAAGAACACGTGTGAGTCTTCAAATATTTGGTAGAATTCTCCTATGAAGCTGGACTTTTGTTTATTGTGAGTTTTTTTTTTTTTTTTTACCGAATCAATTTCATTACTAGTGATCAGTCTGTTCAAAATTTCTGTCTCTTCCTGATTCAGTCTTGGAAGATTGTATGTTATTAGGAATTTATCTGTTTCTTCTTTGTTGTTGTTCAGTCGCTCAGTCATGTCCAGCTCTTTGCGACCCATGGACTGCAGCATGCCAGGCTTCCCTTTCCATCTCCTGGAGCTTGCTCAGACTCATGTCTGTTGAGTTGGTGATGCCATCCAACCATCTCATCCTCTATTGTCCCCTTCTCCTCCTGTCTTTCCAGCATCAAGGTCTTTTCTAATGAGTTGTCTCTTCTTATCAGGTGGCCAAAATATTAGAGCTTCAGCTTCAGCATCAGTCCTTCCAATGAATATTCAGGAGTGATTGCCTTTAGAAGTGACTGGTTTGATCTTGCAGTCCAAGGAACTCTCAAAAGTCTTCTCCAGCACCACAGTGCAAAAGCATCAGTTCTTTGTAGTTCAGCCTTCTTTATGGTCCAACTTTCACATTCATACATGACTACTGGAAAAACCTTAGCTTTAACTGTATGGACCTTTGTAGGCAAAGCACTGTCTCTGCTTTTTAATCTTTTTCTTCTAGCTTGTCCAATTTGCTGGCACAAAATTGTGTGTAATAACCTCTTATGGCCCTTTGTATTTCTATGATGTGGGTTGAATCTCCTCTCTTTCATTTCTGATTGTATTTAATTTGTCCTGTTCTTTTTCTCTTGAGTCTGGCTAAAACTTTGCCGATTTTGTTTACCTTCTCAGAGAACCATCTCTTACTTTTCTTGATCTTTATTTTTTTAATCTCTATTTCATTTATTTCCACTCTGATATTTATTATTTCCTTCTACTAACTTTGGCCTTTTTTTTTTTTACTTTATTTATATATAAAATAAGGGAAGACCTTTAGACATTTGCATCTACTTCTCTTGTGGCTCAGATGGTAAAGCTTCTGTCTACAATACTCTTGCCTATAAAATCCCACGGATGGGGGAGCCTGGTACAGGCTACTGTCCATGGGGTTGCAAAGAGTCGGACATGACTGAGCGACTTCACTTCTTTCTTTCTTAGACATTTGCTGGCAAAACTTCTTTACAGTTGGAATTATACCTTAATGTTATGAGAGGACATATGTCTTAAACATAAATATTTGCATAACAGCACTTTAGTAATTTAATAAGTAATTTCTCATGTTTTTGTGCCTGAAGTCTTCTAAATACCATAATTTTCCATATAAAAATAAGTAAGACTTACTATAATAAATGTCTCTAAAATATTTAAAACCATGTCCTATTATAGTGATCATTGTAATTAATATTTTTTAACTTTTGCTTCATATGTCAAGTTTATTATTTTGCTAAGTGATTTTACTTTCTTTTGTGAGTCTCCAAATGTTATGAAATCAGAACAAATTGAGGGTTACATCACCGTGTTTTTTTTTAAGAAGTCATAATTCTTGTGTGTTTGTGTGGGGCGGAGGTAAATTGCCTTTTCTAAAAGCGATATAATGAATGTTTTTTAATTCATTCTAACTACCTGTAGTTTTCCTATGTAAATAATACTGTATTGATGGCATTCTAAAGAAAGGCTCAGCAAGTACAATAGCCATACAAGGCAGGTTACATTTAGGTGTCAAATGAATAAGACACATAACGTCTTTAGGAAACTAATTACCTTCAGGCCAGGAGAACAGAGAGGTCCTAAAACAGGGATTTGAAGGTTAAGTTTAAAACACAGTATGTCTCTCAACATTTTAAAATTTGGTTTGCATAAACTGCTAAATATTCACAAGGGGCATTTTATTCTTTAGCCATAAATCTAATGCCAAGGAAAGTTCATAAAACTGCTGTGGCAAGTACCAACTTGTCACCACAACGTACTCTTCGAAACCTGAGTGTAAAACAGACTGTTATAAAGGTTTTATGTTCCCTCACGGGAACAATGTTGCAATTTGACATTATATGGTAGACCAAGCAGCAAATAAATCATAGACATGACTGAAAATATGTCATAAAGTAAGGGATACAGCTATAAATTTATGCAATTTTAAATGATAAAATTATGCTCCACATTCTATGCAATGGCCACAAATGTACCATGCATTCTGATAATTCACAGGCCCCGATGAATCATAAAAACAGAGTATATAAGATACAATTCTACTATGTTCCAAATTTGAACTGGCTATGAGATATACCTAGTTTTCCTCTGCTGATTATGTCTGGAAGATTGGAGGAAAATGGTCCCTTCTTTTCCCTCCTCTTTGCACTTCCCCCCAGTCTGTCACTGTGCTTCCCACCCCCTCCTCCATGTGGCTGAAACAGTTAAGTGTGAATTTCAAGTTAATTCATCTCCCTAAAAGGATCATTAAAGGGCAAGACTGAGATGTGTCTTAGACCACCATTTGGCAACTGTGAGACTACAGTTTAGACACTCCATTGCGGGTTTAGTCACTAGTTGTGTCTGGCTCTCTCAGCCCCATAGAATGTAGCCTGACAGGCTCTTCTGCATCCTGTTCCCAAATGGAAGAGGATTATTGTTGTTCAGTGGCTCAGTCATGTCTGACTTTTTGTGACCCATGGAATGAAGCACGCCAGGCTTCCCAGTCCTTCACTATCTCCTGGAGTTGGCTCAAACTCGTGTCCATTGAGTCAGTGGTGCTATCTAGCCATCTCATCCTCTGTGAGAGGAGGGAAGAGGGTGTCCCTGTGCTAGAGCTGACCTACATTTGCATGCAGTTTGTTTGCCTTTTGAAAGGTAGTGGCATGGATAAAGGAAGGAAATTTCTCTTTGAATCATTAAACAATGTGAAAATATCCCCAGATCTCTTTCCCTCTTCTATTTGCTCATGGGATATTTTTGCCAGATGAGAGGCAGAAAGAGGTAAGCTAAAAAACTGTTGATTTAAATATATATGATGGATAAGGGGAATGCCCCTAGTAGCTGAGATATCTGTGAGCACACACCTGTTGAGAGCCATCAGAATCAAGCAGACTCGGGCAGAGGCTCAGTGTTTCAGTACAGAGCTCAGACTCGGCAGGGTGCTGGCCAGTGAAGGCCTCAGGGTTAAAAGAATCTAGACAGCCTGTGGACTCTCAGATCTTTCTTCCCAGAGGGGGCCCTCCTTGGCTTCCCTGTTTCTTCCTGCCTCCGATGCCTTGGGGGACTTTCTGCCTACTTGCAACTTCTTAAACTGGAGTGAATTGCCTTGAAATATAATCTGTTTAGAAGCAAGGATTCCAAAGCTGAATGATTGTTGTTAAAAGTACTACAAAGGCAGAATAATACAATTGAGAATGAATGTGTGGTCTCCTACAAAAGTCCTGGAGCTCTTCCTTTATGGATTGAAAGTCTGTATTTTCCTTGACCTAGAATTAAAGTGACCTCATTTTCAAAAGTAAGTAAGCCAAGAAATTTGATAATGCTTGTTTGTCCTAAGGGACGAGGTTGTATAGTTTAAAATGGTACAGAATACACAGTTCCAGATAAAGATGGGAGTTTGTGGAGATTGAAGTGAGAAGTATGCTACTAGTGACAGGAAGCTTCCTTACTCCAGTGAAATACTTCAGAAGTGGCTGGGCCTGTGAGTGTCCAATTTACTATTAATATTTTTTCTTTGAAAAATTGATTTGTGTTCAAAGATGATTTTCCCTTTTCTGGTTCACCCTCAAAGAGACTTTTTTTAAAAAAAATTTAATTTTGGGTGAGGTGGTTAGACTTTTTTTTTTCCATTCTGAAATTTTTAAAAGATGCTCAGTCTGGGTAAAGTTTCATGTCTTTAAAAGATAATTTAAAATAGCTTTCTAATAGGTCTCAAATGTCTTCTTAACTTAAATATTTATACATAAGATCTTACTGAATGCCTTAAACAGAACAAAAGAAGCAGCTTATATACCAAGGTATTCTAAGTCCTGTAGATAACCTTGGAAACTCCTGTGATTCTCAGTTATCTGTAGGTGGTGCAGTGGTAAAGAACCTGCCTGCCAATAGAGGAGACACAAGAGACGCAAGTTTGACCCCTGGGCCCAGAAGCTCCCTTGGAAAGGAAATGGCTACCCTCCGCAGGGTTCTTGCCTGGAAAGCTCCATGGACAGAGGACTATAGTGGTCTACGCTGTAGTCCATGGGGTTGCAAAGAATCGAACACAACGGAGCGCGCGCGTGCACACACACACACGCACGCACACACACGCACGCACGCACACACACACACACACAATTGTGTATATGGCACTCGATTTATTCCTTCCAGGCAGCAGGCGTGTTTCAAAGAACCCTTCAATTTCCTTTACATTTTGACCAGTATGCTTTTCTTTTTGGTTTATCTGCTTTTTCTTATACATTCAAACTAAGCAAGTATAGTCTTTGTTTTATATATATATCTTCTAACAATCAACTGTCTTCAGTCTCATATCTTTAATTTCAAGTAACTGAAGTATGATCTGATTTCACCTGTTCCCAGATTAAGCACAAATACACACATACACGTACACTAAGTGATAATTTTAAGAACGCTTACATTTTCCTAGACCCTCGTTTCTGAGCTTGCTACAAACCATCGAGGGACAGGTGTGTGCCTGTGCTTCCTCTGCACTCAGTCCTCGAGAGTGGGGACCTGCATCTCTCTGTGAACTGGCCTTCTGTTGAAACTGCTTCCCTAATGATGTGGTTTTTAACTTTGCCGTTGACAGATTCCATCACCCTCTCACATCCCGCCTTCACTTTTGCTTCTCTGCAGCATGCGGTGCTGCCCATACCGCTCAGAAATTCTGTAGTTTCTCTGACAACATGCTTCATACTTCTACTTCTTCACATGCTGTCTTTCAACTTTTTCTTGCTCTCTAACATGGATATTCCCCAAATATTCTGCATTTCTTTGTTTCTTCTCTTCAACACCCTCACCCTTCATGATCTTACACACACAAGTTGGTTTTGGTTTCTTCACAGAAATGGGTTCCAAATGTTCATCCTTGGCCAAATTTCTCTAAGACTCATCTTCCCTCATGCCTACTGGGAATTTCTATCTAGTTATCTTCTCAACAGCTTTCTGCCTGAGATACATTTGCTTTTTTCCCACTCTATCAATCAGTCTAAATCCTACCTGTTTTCTAAAACTTAGTTGAGATATCAACTCCACTGTGAAATTCCCCAGTTTAAATAAACTCTTCTTCCTTTGTGCTATTTTGTACCTATTTCTGAAACATATCACAAGTATTCTTAAAATGTGTTTATCACTATGAAAAGTGAAAGTATTAATCACTCAGCTGTGTCTGATTCTTTGCAATCCCATTGACTGTAGTCTACCAAGCTCCTCTGTCCATGGAATTCTCCAGGCAAGAATACTGGAGTGGGTAGCCATTCCCTTCTCCCAGAGATCAAACCCAGTTCTCTTGAATTGCAAGCAGATACTGTCTGAGCCCCCAGGAAGCTCATTTATCACTATAACAATATTTTTAAATTTACTGAAGAAAAAATATTCTAAAAATATAAACTTAAATATTCAGTTAGAAATCATTTTAGTAATATGCATGTAAATGCATGTGTATATTAGAATTAGACTAATATAAATGGTCCAGATTTTTTTTCATTAGAATTTGTGAAAATGCTACTGTTAATAGTAAAATATAATGATCTTAAAAGTGAACCAAATGACAAGATTGGCCCTAGTTTGCAAGTATAGATACCCTTTCCAAAGAATTTTCTTTACTGGAGATATTTGGTCTATATATTATGTTTAAAGCTGAGTCATATAATCTAAATATTAAAATGTAAGGAAGGCATATTCCTTTAACATCAAAAGGATACCATCTCTATGTGAGATGCATGTATTTCACAGAAATTCTCAGTTATTAATGTTGCTACAAAATTTGCATTTTAATAGCACTGCAAGGATCACGGTATACACAAAAGCAGCCTCCATAAAGAACAGGTAACAACTTTATGTGGCAAAATATGGGGCTGTCTTTTCATTCTCCCAGAGTTCATTTGTAACTTAATGCTCTGATGCCATTTCACTGTGGGGGGTGGGGTGGAAACCCAAAACACATACCATGCTTGCTGCTAATTCACATCTTCTTTTATGTTTTGTTTATTTGGTTTCTCATCTCAACCTAATATGCTAATGTGTTATTTCAGTTTGGTATTGATATAATACTACATTATGAATCATTATCAGTAGCCCAGTTGGCATCTCCATGTGAGTTCAAAATAAGCACGTCCTATCTCATTGCAATTGCTATGCTGGTTTTGTTGTAACATACATACTAGTGCTATCTATCAGATACTTGTTGTCATAAATATATAAGTGCATCATGTCTGTGGACCAATGACACTTCCCAAAATGAGATACACATAAGTAATGTACAACCCCCACAGCAGTGTGAAGGGACCCCAGACAAGGCACCGTTGTGTAGAAGCTGACCCTCAGTTTGTGTATTTGTACCTATTGTATTTGCATTTGTACCTATTCTATGGATGATACCTATCTCATAGACTTTTTAAAAGCACACATGAAATAAATATATCCCACGATTTAGCATCATTATTCAGTACATTTTAGTTTTCTTTTCCTCAAGAACACTTAAGAAATTTCCAGACTCACTTTTGTCAAGAACATTTTCCTAAGGTTTGAGCTCAGAGATCAGTGTTTTTTTTTCTATAAAGTATTAGATCATGCATATTTTAGGCTTGTAGGCCTTATGTAT
Source organism: Oryx dammah (assembly GCF_014754425.2). NCBI lineage: Eukaryota > Metazoa > Chordata > Mammalia > Artiodactyla > Bovidae > Oryx > Oryx dammah. The sequence continues at coordinate 8,092,119 of NW_024070191.1, forward strand.
AACCTCCACTGTGACTATTTAATTGTGTCATAAAAGTTGCCATAGACTAGATAACATGCACGTGAATAAGCATGACTGTGTTCTAATAAAACTTTATTTGCGAAAAAGAGAGGGCTTGATTTGGCCTGTAGCCATAGTTACTGACCTCATTTCTTCATTAATACATGGAGGAGTTATATTAGTCTATTTCAATTATGTTTTTATGCCCTGGACCCAGACAAAGAGAATTGCCTAGTAAAGTCACTTGATTTAATTCTTTATGAAAACTCACTTTGTGCAGAGGGTAGAAGAAATCTTCTGGAAGCTTCTCCTTGATGATATATATCTCTAAAACTTTGATCCTTCCCTTTCTTACTTATCTGTGGTCCAAACTGCTAATTTTTATTTCTCTTAGGGAGAAACATTTAACTTCTATTGAGATTATTTAGACATTTTTGCTTATTTTATTGAAAAATTTTTGTAAATATGTTTCATGTAAGTAGCCCCAACCGTATTTTCTAAGCGAATCTTTTCTTTCTAATCAAATGAAATGTCTCAGACCAGCATTCTTCCTATTGTGGGGCTGCACAGTACCACAGCTTTTGAGGCATTTCAAAAACCCTATATCCTCATGGTCTGCCACCCTGTGAATTCTTGCTCAGGCAAAATTATCAACCCTATTAAAGCCCAGAGCTGCTGTTCTAAAAGGTGCCATTAACTCGAGTTTGAGGCCTGAAGCAATCTTAAAAGAAAGCTTTGGGACAATGTAGGCAGTCCACCATGTACCACAGGACAGAAGTTAATTTGACTTTCATAATTAAAAAAAAAAAAAAAAAGCAATATACTGTGCTGAAGTTGCCCAGCCCTGGGCAAGGATGCTTACTTGCCAAAGTCCATCAATATGAGAATAAAAGTTATTTTGCCATTTTAAATCATGTCCTTTTCTCAAGGGGTATTTGCTACATCTCACTCATTCTTCATTTAGAAAGAGTTATTTCTTTGTTTTAGTCTTATTATGGATATAGAAGATCTAATGCCTAAAACAAGGCAACTGAAGTCAAAACAATAATATTTGATGTTATGTTGCTGGCTGTATATATAGAAAATTGCACGCCAGCAGCATAACATCAAATATTTGTGTTTTTAAAAAATGAGAAATAGATATAGTGACAGGTATGAATATACAACTTATTGTATTGTTCATTCCATTGAATTAAGTAATTGGGAATCATAAATATGTGATGGAGGAGCCTGGTGGGCTGCAGTCCATGGGGTCGTGAAGAGTCGGACATGACTGAGCGACTTCACTTTCACTTTTCACTTTCATGCATTGGAGAAAGAAATGGCAACCCACTCCAGTGTTCTTGCCTGGAGAATCCCAGGGACGGAGGAGCCTGGTGGGCTGCCATCTGTGGGGTCGCACAGAGTCGGACAAGACTGAAGCAACTTACTGAAATGACTTAGCAGTAGCAGCAGCAGCAATTAACTACTGCAACTTTGTTTCGGAAGAATAAGGACATGAGAAATAAAAAAATAGACACTTAAGTGAAAATCAAGGTAACATATCCTTCCATTAGATTTGGTACTATCACTCTGGATTTCAAGGGCTCACAAAAACAGGAAACAAGGCTGTAGAGATTATCTCAGTGTGGTATAAGCACCCCTCACATACACCTGGGGCAAGGTACGTACTGGCATGGAGGAGACCTTGCTTTGGAATCGTTTTCATGCTACACTAGTCTACTCTTCACACTTTTTGTTCTCGACAAGTGGTTATTAATGCAGAAAAACCATGTCCCATAGCCTGCTAAGTTCAATGTATCCTTACTGCTTTCATGGCTTGTACTCAGTTGTAGCAAAACTTTGTCGCTAGGCTTATTTGTAGCATATTTGTAAAAAAAAAAAAAAATTACATGATTGATTCCCAGGTAAAAAACACACACAAAAAATGCCAAATACACAAAAGGGCATTGGAAAAAGAGTGTCCCTCCCCAAAGGTTTATCACCTACAGTTATTATCTAAACACTAATAAGATAATGATGACCAACTGCTTATTTTTTATTGCATCTTCTGAAAGGAATATTAATGTTATCAGGAAGCATAATCACAACTTTTTCTGATAGAAATGCTTCTCAGCTCTGAGAGTCTGTAACTCTTAGGTGAATGTATAGAATGTCAGCAGTTTCCGAAAGGAGCTTTCAGAAATTCACCCTTTCCCAGGGGCTTCTGAGTCTTCCCAGGTTCTAGTGGGAACTGTATAGCTGAATTTATTCCTAGAACTAGTTGGAAGATAATCTGAAATTCAGATACTTTAGAACAGGAAGATGCTAGCATCTCTTTCCACAAAGACATCTTATTGTTGATGCTGTAGTCGATTATTATAGTATGAGAACAATGTGGAGCCCAATGAACAGTGATTTCCGGTTTCAGGGACTGACAAGGGTGCTGTTACCAATGAGCAAAAGGTCACCCATTTTGTTTGTAACTGAAGTGCTGTCACGACCACATCCAGACACAAACTGACAAACGCTTATTAGGTGCCTAGCATATGCCAAGCATTGCTTAAGCAGATGAGACATATCAGTTAAATGCCCATGAACTAAACAAACCAAAGGTTCAGTGTCAGTTTGTACGTTATTTTCTTCATTGTCAATCTAGTGTATTCTTCGCTAAAAACAATGAGAAATTCCTTGTGTAGTCAGCTTTCATGTTTGGTGACTAACTGTTTTTCAACATTTAGACCACTGACCTCAAAATTAGATTATTACCTCAAAATAATTATTTCATTTTATAATTTTTTCTCTTATTAATGAAACTCGCACATTGTTGTTGTTTTTTAGTGAATTTTCAGATTAATTTTGAGTTCCTTTATTGTTTGTGCATATATTTTTTCTTTTAGTTTTCTATATATTGTAACAAATTTCTACAGAAAAATACTCATCTATCTGTCTATCTGTCTGTCTGTCTGTCCATCCATCCATGCTCTATGAATATTTTTGAGGACTCCATTTACCAGTGCTATGTCCCCTTACCAGCCTAATCTGGTTATTGAGTGTAATTTTATGGATTGAAATTGCTTTAGGTCAGAAGTTCTTCCCTTTCTGAAAATGCATTAGAGAATTTCTAATTGACAAGCTCCAAAATTTGTTTTATATTCCAGTAGAATTTTGCCAACAAAGAAAATCAGGGAAGGGCTGAAACAGCCATGGCTCCATGAAGCTCAGATGACACTTGCACAAAATGAACTTCAACTCAGTTGCATTTATGAGTAAGAATTAGTTTTCTGGCCTTTGGCTCCAGATGATGGACTGCTATAATTAGACTTTAAAGTCCTGCATGTGATTAAATCTGGGATCCTTTGATTCTCCTCATCAAAATACATTATACATGTTTTGAAGTTCTCTCACTATTCGCCTTCAAGCTTTTGTGTTTCTCTCTTTATGTTTTCTCAAACAGTTTAACAGGATATCTGTTTTGAGTCCTATAAATATAAATACCTTGGGACTTTTTTAAATAAATGAGATAAGAATTACTATAATGGCTCCTCTTCTGATTTTTTTTAATAGGATGTTATGATACTTGCAAAGACTTCTAAGGTTCATAAAGTTGGTACAGGAGAGGAAAAGTTGAGAGAACGGTTACTCTCTAAGAGGAAGTTTTTTCAGCATCAAAAGATAAAGAAGGCAAACAGTCCTCCCAAAATTAAAAAGGGACAAAGCCAGTAAAGTAAAATATCTTTTTCTTATGCACAGCCCCTGGAGTATTTTACTTGCTTAGGAAGTGTTCATTTAGTTAGAATTATAGTTGTGTGATAGAATTATAGATAATTATATAATGATATAATTTATTATAATAATGAAAATGCCTCAGAGCTGGTGAACAAGTAATCAGCAATATTAAGATTTTCCTGGAGGTGTCTCTAATTCCAACATGCCTTTTTAAAATTTTTTATGTAATATTAATTTTGTAAGAATATGGGCTTAATAAAAGCAAATGCTAAAGAAATGAAAAGAAAGTGGTGCATTCTATATATTTGTATATATGCATAAATGCTTTTTCCTTTTTTGTTTTATTGTAGTAAAATACATGTAATATAAAATTTACCACTATAACCATTAACTGTCAAGCTCAGGGTTATTAAATTGCATTGATATTGTTGTACAGCCATCACTAACATCCATCTCCAGAACTTTTTCTTCTTCCCACTCTAAACAATAACTTCCTATTCCTCTCTCCTTCTAGCCCCTGGCAGCCACCATTCTACTGTTTGTCTCTGTGAAGTGCACTACTTTAGATATGCAGTATAGGTAGAATCATAAAATACTCTGTTGTGATTGACTTATTTACTAGGCACAAGTTCTTTAAGGTACCTGCTGTCGTGCGCATCAGAGTTTCCTTTTAAGCCTGGATAATATTCCATTGTGTGTGTACCAGATTGTTCTGATCATGGACACTTGGTTTGCTTCTGTCTTTTGGCTATTATGAATAATTCTGCTATGAACATGGTTGTACAGATATCTGTTTGCGTTCCTGTTTTCTTTTGGGTATAGACCCAGAAGTGGACTTCCTGGATAAAATAATTCTGTTTTCATCAGTTGTTTGTGGAACTACCATATTGGTTTCCACAGCATTTGCACAGTTCACATTCATGGGTTCAGTATTCTCTGCACTGTAGCCAACCATTTTTACTTATTATTATTTTGCTTTTATTTTCAGTAACAGTCATCCTAATGTTGGTAGAGTATCTCAGTGATGGTTTTTATTTGTATCTTGCTAATGATTAGTGGTATTTTTTTATTGTTTGACATGCTTTCAATTGTTTGACATACAATTGATCAAAGCATTCTCTTTATAATCCTTTTTCCTTTGGTAAAATCATTGGTAATCTTTTAAAATTTCAGATTCTGTTTGAAACTATTTTGTTGCTGAGGTTGTTCAATCTGGCTAAAAGTCAGTTTTATTGGCTACAGAATCAAATCCTGCCTTCATTGTTTTTCCCTACTGACTTTCTAGTCTCTTATTTTGTTTTCTCTGCTCTAATCTTTATTATTTCCTACTTTCTGCTACCTTTGGGTTTCTTTCCCTGTAAATTCTTCTTTGATCTATTTAGAGGGTGTTGTTTAATTTCCACATAATTGTGCTGCTGATTTCTAATGTCATTCCACTGTGATTAGAAATGATTTTGTCTAATAATTTTATCATTGAAACTTTTACATTTATTGAGACTGATTTCATGGCCCAGGAGTCCTGTCCTTTAGTATGCTCCACGTGCACTTGAGGAAAATGTGTGTTCGGCTATTGTTGGGTAGAATGTTCTGAATGTGTCTATTGGCTCTATAATAGAGCTATAATATTTTTCAAACCCTCCATTTCCATGTTGATTTTCTGTTTGGCTGCACAGTCATTATTGCCAGTGGAATATTGAATTCCTCTATTGTTATTGTATAGGCACTTGTCCTTTCAATTCTTTCAATGTTTGATTTATCTCGGAGGTCTGATGGGTGGTCTTCACGTATATTTGGTCTTTTAAATGTGTTCAGCTTAGTTATTCACAAGAACACACATTTGATTAAGAAATACCTGGGTGAATCACATAAATTCAAAATCAGTCTCGCTTGTCATAAGCAAAGTTGTGTGGAGAGAGCACAGCAAAGTCTAGGTAAGCATGCAGCTGACTGGTGGGAGGAGACACAGGCCTGTTCCGGAAAAGGGATTGGGGGCTGTAAGCCTGCAATGCGCCATGGATGTCAGCTGTCGTATTTTGCAGAGAGAGTCTGTGCAGTGTGTCAGCTGAAGGCGAGAGTAATTCAAATACAACTGTTCACAACAGAATTGTAGAAGTTGACTTGAAACCAAGAGGAAATTGCAGAGATGCTGAAGACGAAAACTAGAAACCTCAGAATGCACAAGGATGAGATGGTTTAAAAATACTGCAGCTAGGGGGCTGATGTTGCATCTGTCATGTAGAGTCCAGGCATTAGTTCCCACTGAAAAGTTCAGACTGAGAACGACAAATTGAGTAAATTATGAAATCGACAAATACAGATTCTTTTTTTAAACTGGCAATCTTCTGATTTTCTTTTTTTATGGGAATATGTTATTGTTTGATTTATTTTTTAAACTATGTCCATGGTTGCTGGAAAAAGTCAACTATGTTCTTGCTTGAGAAAATGTTCAGAGCATGTTTATCCTCCTGCTAAGCTTCCTGGGTGAAGACCTGGAAGATGGTCTGCGGAGGCAGCTGGCATCTCTCATAGCACTCTGCTCAGTACCTTGTCCAGGAGAGATTGTCTTTGGAAGTCTTTTAACCTGTCTACTACGGAGTTCACCTTTTTTTTTTACTTTATTTTACTTTACAATACTGTATTGGTTTTGCCATACATTGACGTGAATCCACCACGGGTGTATACGAGCTCCCAATCCTGAATCCCCCTCCCACCTCCCACCCCATATCATCTCTCTGGAACATCCCCATGCACCAGCCCCAAGCATCCTGTATCCTGCATCGAACATAGACTGGCACTTCGTTTCTTACATGATAGTATACATGTTTCAATGCCATTCTCCGGGAGTTCACTTTTAAAAACATAACTCTTATCGAAAGTGTTTCTTACTTTGATCCTAGAGATAAGAGCATTTCAGATGGCTCTCTCCCTAGATGAAGTTGTATTTGGAATTTTAAGAAGTCATGTGGTTGGACTGTGCTGTTACTGAGGACCGTGATACTAACACTGGGTTTACCTTGCTGGTGCAAATAAGTTTTGAGGGAGAAAAATTTAGAAGTAATTAGAAATGCTTCATAAATCATCTAGAGAGAAGTCACTTAAATGGCATCTTTTTAAAAAATTATTTTTAATTGGAGGATGATTACTTTGCAATATTGTGAAGGTTTCTGGCATATATCAACATAAATCAGCCAAAGGTCCATATGTCCCCTCCCTCTTAAACCACCTGCCCACGTCATTTCCAATTTCACCACTCTAGGTTGTTACATAGCACCAGTTTTGGGTCCCCTGCATCATACAGAAAATTCCCATTGGCTGTCTGTTTACCTATGGTAGTGTATAGGTTTTACTACTACTCTCTGAAGTCATCCCACCCTCTGCTGAACTTTAGAATCTAACTCTTTAGTTGGAATTTCTAAAGAACATGACCAAGCTATAGAATGCCAAATTACAATACTGTACACATGGGATCTCAATTGTACTTTAGAGAAAAACTTGCCAAATTGTTAGAAGATTTCAAAGGTGGTGAAACATGGAAAATGGAACTAGCTGATTCCACTGGAACATAATAGAATGCACTTGAAAACTTAGTTGTCGTGCAAATGATTCCATAGGAAGGAAAACAATAAAGAAATTTCACCATTTTGGAAATGTCAAGTTAGTGCGTATGGTAAACAGTTACTTTTTTTTTTCTTTTCTGGAAAAGACCCAAAGAAATTATTCTTGAAAAAAGTTTAACTGATGCTACCAAGTTCTGTGATAGCAAATGTATTCCTCTACAAAAATTTAAAACAGCTGAGGAAAGACTATAATGGTAGGGATGAACCTCTGAAAATACTACTTGAGAAAAATGAATTTGTTGTTTAGTCACTCAGTTGTGTCCGAATTTTTACAACCCATGGATTGCAGTACATCATGCTTATGCTGTCCTTTACCATCTCCCAGAGTCCGCTCAAACTCATGTCCACTGAGTCAGTGATGCCATCCAACTATCTTATCCTCTGCCATCCCCTTCTCCTCCCGCCTTCAATCTTTCCCAGCATCAGGGTCTTTCAAATCAGTTGGCTCCTTGCATCAGGTGACCAAAGTATTGGAGCTTCAGCATATTCAGGATTGATTTCCTTTAGGATTGACTGGTTTGATCTCCTTGCAGTCCAATGAACTCTTAAGAGTCTTCTCCAGCACCATAGTTTAAAAGCATCAGTTCTTCGGTGCTCAGCATTCAATATGGTCCAACTTTCACATCCATACATGACTATTAGAAAAATCATAGCTTTGACTATATAGACCTTTGTCAGCAAAGTAATGTCTGACTTTTAATATGCTGTCTAGTTTGGTCACAACTTTCCTTCCAAAGAACAAATGTCTTTTGATTTCATGGCTACAGTCACCATCTGCAGTGATTTTAGAGCCCAAGAAAATAGTCTGTCACTGTTTCCATTGTTTCCCCATTGTTTGCCATGAAGTAAGGGAACCTGATGCCATGATCTTTGTTTTTTGAATGTTGTTTTAAGCCAGCTTTTCACTCTCCTCTTTCACTTTCATCAAGAGGCTCTTTAGTTCCTCTTCTATTTTTGCCATAAAGGTGGTGTCATCTGCATATCAAAGGTTATTGATATTTCTCCTGTCAGCCTTGATTCCTGCTTGTGCTTCATCCATCCTGACATTTCGCATGTTGTACTCTGCATATAAGTTAAATAAGCAGGGTGACAATATACAGCTTTGATGTAATCCTTTTCTAATTTAAAATCACTCCATGGTTCTGTGACCAGTTCTGTTATTTTTTGATCTGCAAAGAGGTTTCTTCAGGAGGCAGGTAAGGTGGTGTGGTATTCCCATCACTCAGAATTTTCCATGGTTTGTTGTGATCCACACAGTCAAAGGCTTTAGCATGGTCTGTGAAGTGGAAGTAAATGTGTTTTCTGGAATTCTCTTGCTTTTTCTAAGATCTACTGGATACTGGCAATTTGATCTCTGGTTCCTCTGCCTTTTCTAAATCCAGCTTGAACATCTGGAAGTTTTTTTTTCACATACTGTTGAAGCCTAGCCTGGAGAATTTTGAGCATTACTAGCGTGTGAGATGAATGCAGTTGTGCACTAGTTTGAACATTCTTTGGCATTGCTTTTCTTTGGGATGGGAATGAAAACTGACCTTTTCCAGTCCTGTGGCCACTGCTGAGTTGTGGACTACTTAAAAATATTGAATGGAGCAAACAAACATGTACCTGATTATCCTTGACTACCAGACACATTCTCAGAAAGAGAAAAAGACAAATCTTTTTTTAAAAAAATATTTTTAATTGGAGGATAATTGCTTTACAATATAATGTTGGTCTCTGCCAAACATCATTATGAATCGGCATAGGTATACATATTTTCCCTCCTTCGAAAACCTCCCTCCCACCTCCCACCCCATCCCATCTCTCTAGGTTGTCACAGAACAGTGGCTTGGGTTTGAGCTCCCTACATCATAACAGCAAATTCCTAGTAGCTATCTATTTTACATATGATAATATATATGTTTCCATCCTCCTGTCTTAACTTGTCTCACCCTCTGCATCTCCACTGCTGCCATGCAAATACGTTCATCAGTGCCATCATTCTAGATTGAATATATATATGTAAATATACGGTGTTTGTCTTTCTCTTTCTAACTTAACTTCACTCTGTATGATAGGCTCTAGGCTCATCTACCTCATCAGAACTGACTCAGATGTGGTTCTTTTTATCAGTTCAGTTCAGTTCAGTCGCTCAGTCATGTCCGACTCTTTGCGACCCCATGAATCACAGCACGCCAGGCCTCCCTGTCCATCACCATCTCCCGGAGTTCACTCAGACTCACGTCCATAGAGTCCGTGTTGCCATCCAGCCATCTCATCCTTTGTCGTCCCCTTCTCCTCCTGCCCCCAATCCCTCCCAGCATCAGAGTCTTTTTCAATGAGTCAACTCTTCGCATGAGGTGGCCAAAGTACTGGAGCTTCAGCTTTAGCATCATTCCTTCCAAAGAAATCCCAGAGTTGATCTCCTTCCCAATGGACCGGTTGGATCTCCTTGCAGTCCCAGGGACTCTCAAGAGTGTTCTCCAACACCACAGTTCAAAAGCATGAGCACTCAGCCTTCTTCACAGTCCAACTGTCACATCCATACATGACTACTGGAAAAACCATAGCCTTGACTAGACGGACCTTAGTTGGCAAAGTAATGTCTCTGCTTTTGAATATACTATCTAGGTTGGTCATAACTTTTCTTCCAAGGAGTAAGCATCTTTTAATTTCATGGCTGCAATCACCATCTGCAGTGATTTTGGAGCCCCCCAAAATAAAGTCTGACACTGTTTCCACTGTTTCCCCATCTATTTCCCATGAAGTGATGGGACCAGATGCCATGATCTTTGTTTTCTGAATGTTGAGCTTTAAGCCAACTTTTTTGCTCTCCTCTTTCACTTTCATCAAGAGGCTTTTTAGCTCCTCTTCACTTTCTGCTGTAAAGATGGTGTCATCTGCATATCTGAGGTTGTTGATATTTCTCCCGGCAATCTTGATTCCAGCTTATGTTTCTTCCAGTCCAGCATTTCTCATGATGTACTCTGCATAGAAGTGAAATAAGCAGGGTGACAATACACAGCCTTGACGTACTCCTTTCCTGATTTGGAACCAGTCTGTTGTTCCATGTCCAGTTCTAACTGTTGCTTTCTGACCTGCATACAGATTTCTCAAGAGGCAGGTCAGGTGGTCTGGTATTCCCATCTCTTGAAGAATTTTCCACAGTTTATTGTGATCCATACAGTCAAAGGCTTTTGCATAGTCAATAAAGCAGAAATAGATGTTTTTCTGGAACTCTCTTGCTTTTTCCATGATCCAGCAGATGTTGGCAATTTGTTCTCTGGTTCCTCTGCCTTTTCTAAAACCAGCTTGAACATCAGGGAGTTCACAGTTCACGTATTGCTGAAGCCTGGCTTGGAGAATTTTGAGCATTACTTTACTAGCATGTGAGATGAGTGCAATTGTGCGGTAGTTTGAGCATTCTTTGGCATTGCCTTTCTTTGGAATTGGAATGAAAACTGACCTTTTCCAATCCTGTGGCCACTGCTGAGTTTTCCAAATCTGCTGGCATATTGAGTGCAGCACTTTCACAGCATCATCTTTCAGGATTTGAAACAGCTCAACTGGAATTCCATCACCTCCACTAGCTTTGTTCGTAGTGATGCTTTCTAAGGCTCACTTGACTTCACATTCCAAGATGTTTGGCTGTAGATTAGTGATCACATCATCATGATTATCTTGGTCATGAAGATCTTTTTTGTACAGTTCTTCCGTGTATTCTTGCCACCTCTTCTTAATATCTTCTGCTTCTGTTAGGTCCAGACCATTTCTGTTCTTTATTGAGCCCATCTCTGCATGAAATGTTCCCTTGGTATCTCTAATTTTCTTAAAGAGATCTCTAGTCTTTCCCATTCTGTTGTTTTCCTCTATTTCTTTGCATTGATCGATGAAGAAGGCTTTCTTATCTCTTCTTGCTATTCTTTGGAACTCTGCATTCAGATGCTTGTATTTTTCCTTTTCTCCTTTGCTTTTCACCTCTCTTCTTTTCACAGCTATTTGTAAGGCCTCCCCAGACAGCCATTTTGCTTTTTTGCATTTCTTTTCCATGGGGATGGTCTTGATCCCTGTCTCCTGTACAATGTCACGAACCTCATTCCATAGTTCATGCTGGAGTATATGTAATATCCCATTACGTATATGTACCACAGCTTCTTTATCCATTCATCTATCAAGGAACATCAACAAATCTTTGAGTTAGATTGACTTACATGTGGCAAGAGATGGAGGGAGAAAGTCCAGATAGAGAAAAATGTAATCTTGAGGATATCAATTTGGGGAAGATATAGTAAATCTAAAGGCTGACTTGAAGTAAAAAATACCTAAGTAAAAATATAAAATGTTAAATACAAGTTATAAAGATAAATGAGATTTTGCTTGGAATCAAGAACAAAGATATTTTCTTGTGCAAATGATAAAAATAACAGATTATCTATATTAATTTTATCAAGCAACTCTGCTATTTCAAGTGATATTAAATGCAAATAGACAAACTTTGGGTTTGACAAAGGCTTCTTTAAATGAAGATAATACATTGCAAGCTTTAAGACCTATATATCCTATATTTCATAAATATTTTATTAACTAGCAATTTGCTCATTTTGGGTTTAATGATAGCAATTATAAATTAATGAACTTGTTTTGAGTATTTGTTCCATTTTAAAGACTGAGCAGTATTTCATAGACTTAAGTTTTATTTTCACTTCGTCTTTGAAACAACCTGTCCAGGATTTAAAACGTTGGTACCAAGTTAAGACTAGACTCAACTTCAGTCATTTGGAAGGTAATAGCATATTTACTTAGATACAGCTGTTTCAAAATCTTCACAGGAGGTTACGATGCTTTGTTTTTTTGCTTCATGTTTCTGAAAACAGGAACTTATTTGACTATATAAATAATAATAGGGTCATGAACAACAAAGGTTCTCACTTCATCTGATCAAAAATATCTATTTATGAAAAAAATAGCCAATTATTTTCTAGCCTTCTGTTTTCAATGAAGAAGATTTGAAGTGTATACTTTTATCCATCTGTTTTCTTCTTTGTTTCCTGTCTCATGTCTGTAGCATTTTGGCAGAAGGCATTGTAAAATGTTGGGTATTGCAGAATTGCTATGAGGCTGGAAATATATTGAAGTGAATTCTCATGTAAGATAGCTACAGTATGAAAAGTTCAAAGAACCTACACAGTTATAACAAAACAAGAGTTTCTAACACTGGGAGATAAAACATTTTTCTGAGTGTCAGGTTGGGAGAAAAAAGACACTTCAAAATTTTAAGAAATAAATATTTCATATGTTTTTGCTTTTTTGCTTGAATTTAATGATGAGGAATCATGCTACAGATATAAATGTTTCTGATCATTTGCTTAAAGATCTAATACATGTACTTTCTCCCCAAAGTCTTGTGTAGAAACAGCTATTTTCTTGTACTTTCAAAACTATAATAATATAAACCATGCAGTAAATTAGATTCATCTTTGTGCTTTGCTTAAACTCCCTTTTATATATAAAGGTAAACCATACCTTTATTGTAAAGGCAGATGAATTTCCCCTAGACTAATGCTATTTTCAAAATTATTTAAAAATTAAGGACAAATATGTCTTTGACATTGGGCTTCCCTGTTGACTCAGCAGTAAAGGATCTGGTTGCAATGCAGGAGATGTGGGTTCAGTCCCTGAGTTGAGAAGATTTTCTGGAGAAGGAAATGGCAACTCACTCCAGTATTCTTGCCTGGGAAATCCTATCGACAGAGAAGCCTGGAGGGGTACAGTCCATGTAATCACAAAAGAGTCAGACATGACTAAATAACAACCCCACCAACAACAACGTCTTTGACATCAGTAGTGAGTACCTAGAAAATCAAATGTTAGAAAAAATTTTTCTAGGTATTTAGAGATGATTATTACTCTTAGAGTTTTAAAATCGAGTTACCCATATATATTTTTACTTCAGTGTCACAGGTGCAGAGTTTAATCACTGTCTCTACATGATGTGAAGAGTTGAATTTCATTTTCCATTGGCTGCAAAAAGGTCAGAACAGATCCGACTGAATTTGATAAATTTGTGAAGTGAACAACATTAAATTCATTCATTGCTGCTGCGGGCTGTAGAAGTACTTAAATGGAGCAGCAGAGGGAAAGAGGACCAATAATCAGATAAGCAGAGAGCTCTAATTAAAGATGTAAAGCAAGGGGAACACAGGTTGCGGGCAACACAGGGGCAGGAAAGATACTCAGGGTCTTCAAACACAAACTCAGGGTCAAGGGATAGGAGAGCAGGTGAGTCAACAGCATCCCACTGCTGATGCTAATTAACTAGTCATCCCAAAATGGAGTGGTAAAATAATCATTATATGGAGCTCACAGTCTGTGTGGGTCTGGAGTTTAGATCGGGCACAGAATAGATGATGTGTTTCTGGTGCACGTTTGGGTTCTGAGAACATGAAACTTTTTGCTTGAACATCAGATAACTCCCAGGTTCACCTGTGGACTGACTTCCCTATCGCTCAAGTGGTAAAGAATCTGCCTGGAATGCAGGAGATCTGCGTTCGATCCCTGGGTCGGGAAGATCCCCTGGAGAAGGAAATGACAACCCACTCCAATATTCTTGCCTGGAGAATCCCATGGACAGAGGGGCCTGGCAGGCTACAGTCCATGGGGTCACAAGGAGATGGACACAACTGAGTGACTAACAGACACCCAGGTTCACCAGGACAAAGTGTGCCATAGAAGAACAAGAGAGACTGGAGACCTTTCTGTAACCATGATTGGAAAATAAAAGTACCTCGATCAGAAAGGAGGGCAGAGAAGCTGTGCTGGATTATCTGGCTAAAGGGAATACTGTTGTCCTGGTTGATAGCAATCCATTTTATTAGGCTTGAAGCACATATTTCTATATAGAAGTATCCACACCTCACAAGCACTTACCTTGTGTTTGGTTAGCAGGTTATTACATCCTTAGTTATGGATTAACTATTTCAAAACATGCTAACATAAGCTTAACACAGAGGCTGGCCTGAAAGTGAAAGGCACTCAGTCATGTCTGACTCTTTGAGACTCCATGGACTATACAATCCATGGAATTCTCCAGGCAAGAATACTGGAGTGGGTGACCTTTCCCTTCTCCAGGGGATCTTCCCAACCCAGGGTTCGAACCCAGGTCTCCCACATTGCAGGCAGATTCTTTACCAGCTGAGCCACAAAGGAAGCCCAAGAATCCTGGAATGGGTAGCCTAACCCTGCTCCAGCAGATCTTCCTGACACAGGAATCAAACCTGGGTTTCCTGCATTGCAGGCAGATTCTTTACCAACTGAGCTATGAGGGCTGGCCTGAGCAACCTGTTTTATGAAAATATTGTTCAGTCTCTGAGTCGTATCTGATTTTTTGTGACCCCATGGATTGCAGCACACCAGGCTTCCTTGTCCTTCACTGTCTCCCAGAGTTTGCTCAAACTCATGTCCATTGAGCTGGTGATAAATTCATGCCCATAAAATATATATACATTTCCAGGGTTTTCAGTATATTTAAGTCAATCATCACCACAGCTGTCTAATTCCAGATTATTTTCATCACACTGAGAGGTAACCTCATACTCATAAGCAGTTACCACCCATTTGACCCTCCTTCCAGGCTCTGGAAACTGCTAATCTGCTTTCTGTCATCATGGTGTTGCTAGTGGTTTTAGTAAGTTGTGTCTGACTGTTGGTGACCCCATGGACGGTAGCCCACCGGGCTCCTCTGTTCATGTGATTTCCCAGGCAAGAATATGGAGTGAGTTGCCATTTCCTTCTCCAGGGTATCTTCCTGACCCAGGGATTGAACCCATGTCTCCTGCATTGCAGAATGATTCTTTCTCATGGAGCCACCAGGGAAGCCCTTCTGTCATCATAAATTTGCCTATTTGGGACACTTAAATTATGTGAAATGTTGGCTTTGCACCTGACTTCTTTCACTTACATGTTTTCACTGTTCATGTTGTAGCATGAGTCAGTACTTCACTCACTTTTATGATGGTTATCCCATTATATATTGATAGGTAGATGTCATTTTGTTTCTCCATTTAACAATTGATAAACATTTGGATTTTTTTATCAACTTTTTTGGCTGTTATTAATAATGTTGCTATGAACATTCATGCACAAATTTTTATGTGGTTGTATGTTTTCAGTTCTTTCCACCCTAAGAATGGAATCGTTAGGTCGTATGGTAACCATGTTTAACCTCCTGAGG
Organism: Oryx dammah; assembly: GCF_014754425.2. Lineage (NCBI taxonomy): Eukaryota > Metazoa > Chordata > Mammalia > Artiodactyla > Bovidae > Oryx > Oryx dammah. The sequence continues at coordinate 8,107,653 of NW_024070191.1, forward strand.
AACTGCCAAATTGTGTTTCCAAGTGGCTGCTCCATTTTACATTCTACATTTCTACCAGCAGTGTATGAGGGTTTCAATTTCTCTACATTGTCACTAAAGTTTATCATTGATCTCTTGTTGATCAAAGCCATCCTAGTGAGACTATAACAATACATCATTGCAGTTTTGATTTGAGTTTCTTTCATTACTAATGATGGAGAAGGCAATGGCACCCCACTGCAGCACTCTTGCCTGGAAAATCCCATGGATGGAGGAGCCTGGTGGGCTGCAGTCCATGGGGTCGCTAAGAGTCATGACTGAGTGACTTCACTTTCACTTTTCACTTTCATGCATTGGAGAAGGAAATGGCAACCCACTCCAGTGTTCTTGCCTGGAGAATCCCAGGGACAGGGGAGCCTGGTGGGCTGCCATCTATGGGGTCACACAGAGTTGAACACAACTGAAGTGACTTAGCAGCAGCAGCAGCATTACTAATGATGTCCAGTATCTTTTCATATACTCATTGGTCATTTGTATATCTTCTTTGGATAAATATCTACTCAGTATTTTTTTTTTTGCCCATGTTAAAATTGGGTTATTGATCTTTTTGTTGTTATTTATACATTCTCAATACTAACTCCTTCTTGGATACATAATTCACCGATATTTTCTCTCACTTGTTGGTTATTTTACTTTCTTGATGGGGTCCTTTGAAACACAGACTATTTTTTTAAAAATTAAGTCAAAATTGTGTGTTGTTTTTTTTTTTTTTTGTAATTTTAGTGTCATATCAAGAAACTTAACCAAATTTGCCTAAACCAAATTCACAGAATTTTATCCCAATGTTTTCTAAGATTTTTAGAATTTTAGCTCTTGTATATAGATCTTTGATTCATTTTGAGTTAGTTTTGTAAGTGGCCCTCATTAGAGGTTCAACTTCCATCTTTGCATGTGAACATCCAATTATCATAGCATCATATTGGTATGTTGAAAAGTACTATTTTCCCTACTGAAGTTTCTTGACATCCTTGTTAAATTTCAGTTGGTCATAAGTGTAAGGATTTATACCTTGAGTTTTAATTCTATTCCATTTATATATGTGTCTGTCCAGTACTACACTGTTTTGATTATTCCAATGGGGTACAAAGTTCTGAACTGAGAACTGTGAGTCCTCTAACTTGTTTTCTTTTTTTAAAGATGTTTCTTGCTATTCTGGGTCTCTTTCATTTCCTTGTATATTTTGGGATGTACTTAACAATTTGTATAAAAATGGAAAAAAAACTACAGGATTTTATTAGGAAATTCATCAAATCTGTAGGTTGATTTTGGATGTTACTCCCACCTTTACAGTATTAAGCTGTAGTTTCCAATCCATTTACATGGGAAGTCTTTCCTTTTATTTAGATGTTCTTTAATTGTTTTTAACATATTTTGTAAATTCGGGTATATAACTTGTACTTACTTTAATAAATTAATTGTTAAGTATTCTATTTTTAATATGTGAATATTTTCTCATAATAAAAACTTTTGATTCATCATTGTGAGGATATTGAAGGACTATGAATTTTTGTTTATTGATCTTGTACCTGCAACCTAATAAACATATATTAGCTCAAATAATTTTTTTGGTAGATTCCTTTGGATTTATTTATTTGGGTTTTTTATTTCATCTGTGAAAAGAGTGTTTTGATTTTTCAGTATAAATCCTTTCCCCTACCTCCTATTTTTGTGCCCTAATACTCTACCTGAAACCTCCAGTATATTTAATAGAAGTGACATGTGTGGGCATCTTCGTCTATGATTTTAAGGGGAAGGCGTTCAGTATGTTACCATTATTTTGCAGTAGTTGGTAGAGAACCGATGCTTCTCTTTTAAGTCCTTGGTTGAATTCACCAGCAAAGCCATCTGATATAAATCTATTCAGACTTTCTATCTCTTCTTGAGTCAGTTTCACGTTTTCTTTTCTTTTTTCTTTTCTAGGAATTTGTCCATTTCATTTAGGCAGTCTAATTTATTGGCAGGCAGTTGGTCATCATATTCCCTGGTAATGCTTCTTATTTTTGTGACATCGGTAATAATGATCTCTCCTCAAGTCCTGGTTTTAGTCTCTTGTCTTCTTTTTTTCTTGCTGTGTTGAACTAAAAGTTTTCCATTAAACAAAAAACGTATTTATTTGGTGGCATCAGGTCTTAGTGGCAGCACGGGGGATCTTTGCTGTGGCATGTGGGCTCCAGAGCTGTGGGCTCAGTAGCTGTAGACAGGCTTAGCTGCCCTGCAGCATGTGAGATCTTGGTTCCCCAATCAGGGATTGAATCCATGCCCCCTAAATCGGGAGGTGGATTCTTAACCTCTGTACCACCAGGGAAGTTCTTGGTTTTTAAATTTTATTGATATATACAGAGAGCCATTTTTTTTCTCCATTATTTTTCTAGTATTTATTTCCTCTCTAATTTTTATTATTCTTTCTTTTTTGTTTTAGATTTAGTTTGCTAATTACTATTTTTAAGGTAGAAAATGAGGTTATTGATACTTGACTTTTCTTCTTTATAAATTAATGGCTATAAATGCCTGTATTTCTTCTATTATGTTTGGCTGCATCTCATAAGTTTTGGTATGCTGTTTTTATTTTCCTCCATTTTGAAGTATTTTCCAATACCCCTTGTGATTTCCTTGTTGACATATTAGTTATCTAGGAGTGTTAATTTCTATGTACAATTGACCTGTGGACAACATGAATTGGAACTGCACAGGTCCATTATACATGGGTTTCTTTCAATAATAAATACTACAATATTTCATGATCCAAGGTGGATTAAATCTTCAAATGTAGACCCTAGGCTTCAGGGGAATCTCAATTACTGAAGGCATGACTATAAGTTTAATGTCCATTTTTGACTTTGTGGAGGGTCAGTACCTCAACCCTCACATTGTTCAAATGTCAACTGTATTTGCAAATGTCCTAATTTTCCTTTCATTATTTTAATTTTAATTTTGTTTCACTGTGTCAGGAGGCATAAGTTATATGACTTTAACTTGCAAATTAATTCAGATTTGCTTCATGATATTATATATGGCTTATCCGGAATATATTCTTTGTGCACTTGAAATGTATTTGCTACCATTATTGGGCTGAGTATTCCACAGCTGGGACCTAGGCCTACTTGATTTACAGCATTGCTCAAGTTTTCTGGATGCTTGTTGACTTTCCATGTAGTTGTTCTTTCTTAATAATGTATTATTGGTGTATCCATATATGTGTCCATATATTCTTGAATTGGTGTATCCATATATTCTATTTCCTTCTTGTATCAATATAAAATATTCTTCTTTGCTTCTAGTGATGATTTAAATTTGTTAAAATAGTTTGTTTGCGGCTGTGTTAGATCTTCATTGCTGCGTGGGTTTTTCTCCAGTTGCAGTGAGGGCGGGGGGGCTTATCATAGCTCTTTATCTGTGGTGTGCAGGCTTCTTATTGCAATGGCTTCTCTTTTGTGGCTCACTGGCTCTAGGGCACATGGGCTGCAGTATTGCAGTGCGTGGGCTCAGTAGTAATGGCTCTCGGGCTCTGGAGCACGGTCTCAACAGTTATGGCACAAGAGCTTAGTTGCTCCACAGCATGTGGATCATCCCCGATCAGGGATCAAAGCTGTGTCTCCTGCGCTGGCAGGCAAAGTCTTTGTGCTGAGCTACCAGGGAAGCCCAACAATTTTAGTTTTAAAATTTATTATATTAGTTTGTATGGTGCTGCGTGCTGCATGTAGTCCCTCAGTCATGTCTGACTCTTTGTGACCCCATGGACTTTGTATGGGATATCTTCTCTTTTACTTTCAACCTGTTTGTGCGTTGGTCTAAATTGTATATGTTGCGAACCGTGTAGAGTTTGATCTTTTTAAAAATACATACTACAAATCTCTGTAGTTTTATTAGTGTTTAATTCACTTACATTTAATATAATTACCAATAAAATAGCAATTAGACCTTCCATTTTGCTATTTGTATGGTCTATCTTATATATATGCTATATCTTGGGAAGATACTCCGGAGAAGGCATGGCAACTTACTCCAGTAGTCTTGCCTGGAGACTCCCATGGACAGAGGAGCCTGGAGGGCTACAGTCCATAAGGTTGTAAAGAGTTGGACACGACTGAAGCAAATTAACATGCATGCATGCTATATCTTTTTTGTTCCCGTGTTCCTCCATTATTGTGCTATGCTTAGTTGCTCAGTTGTGTCCGACTCTTTGTGACCCAATGGACTGTAGCCTGCATTCCTCCATTACTGTGTTCTTTTGTGTTAAATAGTTTCTAATATATACTTTTCCATGTCATTTTTATAAAAGTTACATCTTTGTATATTACATAGCTATCAATAACTACAGCTTAGTGATTATTGCTTTATGTAGCTGTATCTTAAATCTGATAGGAAAGATACATACACTCATATACAAATATACATGTTTATATCTATATTCTCAATTATAAATATATAGATATAAATATATCTATATGAGATATGAAAACTGGAAAGGGTCAGTTTTTATTCCAATCCCAAAGAAAGGCAATGCCAAAAAATGTTCAAACTACTGTACAATTGCAATCATCTCACACGCTAGTAAAGTAATGCCCAAAATTCTTCAAGCCAGGCTTTGGCAGTATGTGAACTGTGAACTTCCAGATGTTCAGCTGGATTCAGAAAAGGCAGAGGAACCAGAGATCAAATTGACAACATCTGTTGGATCATCAAAAAAGCCAGAGAGTTCCAGAAAAACATCTACTTCTGCTTTATTTATATGTCAAAGCCTTTGCTGTGTGGATCACAACAAACTGTGGAAATTTTTTCCAGAAATCGGAATACCAGACCACCTGACCTGCCTCCTGAGAAATATGAATGCAGGTCAAGAAGCAATAGTTAGAACTGGACATGGAACAACAGACTGGTTCCAAATCAGGAAAGGAGTACGTCAAGGCTGTATATTGTCACCCTGCTTATTTAACTTATATGCAGAGTACATCATGCAAAATACCAGGCTGGAAGAAGCACAAGCTGGAATCAAGATTGCTGGGAGAAATATCAATAACCTCAGATATGCAGATGACACCACCCTTATGGCAGAAAGCAAAGAAGAACTAAAGAGCCTTTTGATGAAAGTGAAAGAGAGTGAAAAGTTGGCTTAAAGCTCAACATTCAGAAAACTAAGATCATAGCATCCAATCCTATCACTTCATGGCAAATAGATGAGGAAACAGTGGCAGGCTTTATATTTTGGGGCTCCAAAAGTCACTGCAGATTGTGACTGAAGTCATGAAATTAAAAGATGCTAGCTCCTTGGAAGAAAAGCTATGATAAACCTAGACAGCGTATTAAAAAGCAGTTCAGTTCAGTCACTCAGTCATGTCCAACTCTTTGCGACCCCATGAACTGCAACACACCAGGCCTCCCTGTCCATCACCAACTCCCAGAGTCCACCCAAACCCATGTCCAATGTGTCAGTGATGCCATTCAACCATCTCATCCTCTGTCGTCCCCTTCTCCTCCTGCCCTCAATCTTTCCCAGCATCAGGGTCTTTTCAAATGAGTCAGCTCTCTGCATCAGGTGGCCAAAGTATTGGAGTTTCAGCTTCAACATTAGTCCCTCCAATGAACACCCAGGACTGATCCTCTTTAGGATGTACTGGATGGATCTCCTTGCAGTCCTTGAGAGTCCCAGGGACTCTCAAGAGTCTTCTCCAGAGACATTAGTTTATTGACAAAGGTCCGTATAGTCAAAGCTATGGTTTTTCTAGTAGTCATGTAGGGATGTGAGAGTAGGACTATAAAGAAAGCTGAGCACTGAAGAATTGATGGTTTTGAACTGTGGTGTTGGAGAAGACTCTTGAGAGTTCTTTGGACTGCAAGGAGATCCAACCAGTCCTTCCTAAAGGAAATCAGTCCTGAATTTTCATTGGAAGGACTGATACTGAAGCTGAAACTCCAATAGTTTGGCCACCTGATGCAAAGAACTGTCTCACTGGAAAAGACCTTGATTCTGGGAAAGATTGAAGGCAGGAGGAGAAGGGGACAACAGAGGATGAGATGGCTGGATGGCATCACTGAGTCGATGGACATGAATTTGAACAGGCTCTGAGTGGTAGTGATGGACAGGGAAGCTTGGCATGATGCAGTCCATTGGGTTGCAAAGAGTTGGACATGACTGAATGACTGAACTGAAGTGATCTCAATTTATCCTACTTAGAGATTGCATTTTCTGGATAGGTTAGATTAATGCTTTTTTTTTTTTTCAAATATAGAAAGTGTTTTTCTATCATTTATTCAAATATTATTTGTGCCCACTTTTATCTCCTTTACTTTTGGGATTTCTATTATGTATGTTTTAGTACACTTAACTGTGTCTCCATGGATCTCTGAGTATCTGCTCATTAATTCTTTTTGTTCAGCATTTTAGACATTTGCTGCTGATTGTTTTTGACAAACTCCCTTAGGAAAAAGCTGTTTCCAGGAAGCAAGCTTTGAGTCGGGTCAAATAAAGACAAGCCCTATGTGTGTGTGAGTGTGTTCAGGAACTGTCAGATGACAATAACGCTGTGCAGATGACCCTTCTGGGTAGCTCCCACCCACGTCTTCCCCACCCCTTCCAGTGGCTAGTAGGCTGCTGGTTTTCCTGAGTACTATAGTTGCTAGGTTGTTGATTTTCAAGGCTACCATTGAGCTGGTATATTGGAATGGGGCAGATTAAAATGTCTCAGTGTTTACTGTTCAGCCATTGTCTTCTTGGATAAATATTGCTGGAGTATTGAAAGATTTTGGTTAATTTTCAGAGTTGTGGTCACACTGATTTTGAAAAAGTTTCTGGTGTTATCATTGCTCTATGGAAGAGTAGATTATTGAAAGTCTTTATTTTGCTATTCCATGTGACATTGCATCACTGATCAATTTTAGCTTTTATTTAGCTTTTTAAAATTATTTACTTGGTATACAGATTTAGGGTTATCATTAACAATATCAGTTCTCAGTTTCTGACTGAATTTTTAAATGCTAGGTAATGTAATTTCAGTTACTGAAAAGATATATAAAGCAATATATCCTATGAAGCCCCTTTTAATGTAAAAAAGGGCAGTTTCTATAGCATTAACAGAAGCAAAGTTACCTCATTTTATAGAAAGGAGGAGGCTGGTAAACATTACCAGTTCTTAAAAAAAAAAGTCATTATAATTCTCCATTTCATCTTTGAAGCCAGTGATAACAAAGGACAGTTTACATTTGCAGAAATGGGAAATACTCACTTTATACTATTTTTTAGTAGACAGAAGTCATGTAAACTTTCATTACTGAGTAAGGATTTTCAACATTGCTCATATTATGCTTGTTATTACCATTGTTGCACTTGAAGTGTTTTCCATAAAGACAGTCTGGGGATTAAAATGGAAAGATTAAGGCAGTTTCGGTAATTTAATTTAAACGTATTTATGATGGTATTACATCAAACAGATTGTTTACTCAGCACAGTGCTAAAGTTGCTTCTTGCTTCAGAGTAAAATTTTACCCACAGTCCCAGATACAGTAAAAAAAAAAAAAAAAAATAGAGGAAAAAGAAAACTCAGAAATGATCTTAACAACCTGGATGCAGTGCAGGGACCAGAATCTAATTTGACTAGCTACGATGCCCTCATTTTGTGAGTAGTTCCTCCTTTCTGATACACATTGCTTCATCTCAGGAGTGAAAACAAAGGACAGATTCAGCTTAAAGAATTCTCATAATTTAAAAGTACTTTACTATAGAGGAGCAAAGGGGTGAGAGATTGTGGAGAAGGTCATATAATGAAAAAGGCAATGAACTTGGGTCAGACGGTTGGAATTTGAATCCTAGCTTTGCTATAAAATTGTTTGTTTTTAAGAATCAGGGGTCTCAACTGTCAAAGTTGGATTATGGTAATGAAATGGTGAATGTCATGAAATATGTGACAAAATTATAAATACGTGACAATACTTTATAAATGGTATAAGATAGCTATCCATGTGTGTGCATATGTGTGTGTTCAGTCACTCAGCCATGTGTTGATTCTCTGGGCTGTAGCCTGCCAGGACTATAGCCCCATGGACTCTAGCCGCCAGACTCCTCTGTCCTTGGGGATTTCCCAGGCAAGAGTATGGGAGCAGGTTGCTATTTCTTACTCCAGGGCATCTTCCCGACCCAGTAGTCAAACCCATGTCCCCTACATTGGCAGATAGATTCTGTACTACTAGCGCCATCTGGGAATATGTCATCACAATTATTGTTCACCCAAGGAAGTTTCTGTCAGTTGTCTGTTTGATTTTGTTTCCCAACTCTTCCCAACCCTCAGATGATGATTATGTATTTCAGTTTGCACACACAGGATTCAGCACGTTAAAATGCATCTCTTCCTATATCTTAAAGGATTCACATTGCCACACAAAGTTCAGCTCAGAAAGTCTCTTATGTGCAGAACTGTATCTGTAGAATATTTTGGATGCCATTAGGGTAGTTGGACTCTACCTGCGAGTTCTCAGGTGATGGATTTTCATCATAAAGAAAACATTCTCTGTGTCATCAGCTGCCCCTTTGCGGCTTGGTGGAAAGAAAGAAGATGTTAGGGAAGATGGCAATAACTTAACTTGCAGCCTACTGTTAGGGAGCTGACAGCTGAATAGATGCTTTTTCTCACTGGGAGACTGTTAACCTGTTAGCATCAAGTGTGATTCTCACTGAACCCAGAACAGCATTAATGGAAAGCCACAGGGGGAGGAGGGCAGGTGTGTCCAGGGCCACGCTAGGCTGCTGCTGCTACAGTTAATCACCTCCCAGTTCATGTTAGACATTTCCCTTTCCTGCCTCTCTGAGTTCAACAAAATTGGATTTGTTCAAGATGTGACTGTAGAAAAATATTCAGAGTTTGGAGATGAGGGTTGGTGGACCAAATAAAAGAAATTGTCTCTTCCACTTCAAGAAGTTAACGTGTAGAAAACATAATCATTGCAATGATTAAGAGAAATTTCTGAAAGTTTGAAGATAGGATACTTGACAAAACTATACTTAACTTCTTTACGTTTTAAATTAAAATGATAAAATTTAAAATTTGATTAGAGAACAATGTAATATGAGGTCTAATTCACTGCTGACCATTTTGAAAAGGGTCTCAGAAAATAGACACAAATGAAAATCTTTTTGCTTTTTAAAAATGTCTATTGTTTAAGCATGAGCCGACCATATTCTTTGCTTGGTGCCTAAAATAAACACTGTATTTTTCCTCACTACAAAAAAAAAAAAGCCTATTGTTGACTTCTAGCAACTTTCACCCTTAGACCTGAATTTCCCCCTTTTGTCAGGCTTGTTTTTTTCTGCTTCTCCCGCTCTTGTCTCTCTGCTGCCATTCACTCATCCCTTCCAAACAGGCCAGGCAGTGCGCTAGAAGCTAAGGATGTAACAGTGAGCAAGGAAACAATCCTCACTCCTGTTGAACTTAACTGCCCAGGAGAGGGCTCAGGTGTGAATCAATTGTATGATGAAAAGTAAAGTTTCAGCTGTGACCACTGACAACAAAGTTAGGTGCAGCTTCTCCAGGAGCTGTTGATATAGATTGTTAACATAAGGTGATGGCATTGTGATTCAGCCCTTCAGCTAGTAAGAATAATTCTATTATAGACCTTCCTCTTACCCAACAGTGATGCTCTCTGTCAGACTGAAATCTGCGAGAAGACAAGGAGTGGTCTTTGTACCACACTCTCTGAGGCATCATGTTTCAACACAGAATCATTTTTTCTCCTCTTGGTGACAAGAAGCTGTATATTTACATACTAAAATGAACATTTTCCTTTCATGTTGGCAGTATGATAACGTGAAAATTTAATCACTATTATGTTGTGAAACAATCCTTACTACCATTTTCTATTTGCACATTTTATTTTCGTTTTGATATTTTTGAAGAACTGTTAGAAGAATTGGGCAGCTTTCTTCAGTTCAGTCGCTCGGTCGTGTCCGACTCTTTGTGACCCCATGAGTTGCAGCACGCCAGGCCTCCCGGAGTTCACTCAGACTCACGTCCATCGAGTCAGTGATGCCATCCAGCCATCTCATCCTCTATCGTCCCCTTCTCCTCCTGCCCCCAGTCCCTCCCAGCATCAGAGTCTTTTCCAGTGAGTCAGCTCTTCGAATGAATTTTGTTTTATTTGTATGTTCTTAGTCACGTCCCAAACTTTGTGACCCATGGACTATAGCCGGCCATGTAACTCTGTCCACCGGATTTCTCAGGCAAGAGTGTTGGAGTGGATTGCCATTTCCTATTCCAGGGGATCTTCCCAACCAGGGGCTTGAACCTGTGTCTCCTGCATTGGCAGCCAGATTCTTTACCACTACGCTACCTGGGAATCTCTTTGTTTTATGGGGTTAATAATAATTAGATATCCTGACTGCTTGTTAGAGGGCATGTAATTTTTCAGCAGTGATTCATGTCACTCTCATAGGGAGGTGACCTATGTAATTTATATATATAAAAAAGAAGTCACATAATAAGGTATTATTAATTCTTGACACAGTCACTGGAACATGGTCTGCTGTTCCAAGCATGAGAGAAAAAAGGGATAGAGTTTTCTAGACTTAACCTGAATCCCTAGGTCCAGAAGATCCCTTGGAGAAGGGAATTGCAACACATTCCAGTATTGTTGTCTGGAGAATACCAGGGACAGAGGAGCCTGGTGGGCTACAGTTCATGGGGTTGCAAAGAGTTGGACACGACTGAGCAACAAACACTTGTTTCACTTTCAACCTGAATTCCATGTTATACTTGATATACTTTATACTTTATACTTGTTATTCCTTGATATACTTTTTTTATATATATTATATAGATTTCATTAAAGTAGTCAATGGGAAGAACTTTCTCTTTAAGAAGCCCTTTAAAAGTCAGTGTAAAAAATGTTCAAAATGGGAAATGAACCATGATAGGACACTATAGCAAGGTTTACCACCATTGTGTACATGCATTCGATTTTTTTTGTGATGCTAATTGAAATTGGTAGCAAGGAAATACAAATGCATCTGTATGTTCACCGCCGTTTCAGTGACGTTCAGTTTATGGATATTATCTCTGTCCTCTTATTGACTACTTCAGTACTTTTAAAAAATTACTGCCACCTTATTAATCAACACATCTACAAAACAGGGCCTGGTATCCAGTTCTCTTTGTACAATATACTTAATGACGGTTCAGTAGTATAACATGAGTACTCAACCTTGGAAAGAAACTTGGTTTTATTGAAGCTGGTCATATAAAAATATACTTCAGGAATCTTTCTGAAGTATTCATGATACCTAAAGACATGTCTGTGTAACTGAACATTCTCCATGTGGTTGACATACCAGAACTTAGAACCTAGGAGAAAATATTCATACTTCTTGATGAGACTGTTATCTGATGGCGTTTCTTAACACTAACAGTTTAGCTCTTCACTCATTCTCAATATTCTCCCTTCTTTATTTAATTTCAAGACATCTTTATATTTTAGTCATTTCCATTGTAGGTTATACAATGAGAGGCTTGACACATTTGGTTATTCTAGTTTAACCCGTACAGTTTAGTTCTCCACTTGTTTATTTCTTAAGCATTTTGATTTCCTAGAACCTTTGAAAGTTTTTTATCCTTTTGTTGTGACCACGATCTGGTAGTAGGTCATGCAATTCTACTTAAAAATAGTTTTGATTTTGCCTTTCCATTGTAATGTTTGCTCCTCTTTTCTGCAACATGAGAAGAGACAAAAGTATTTTGAGAGTTTTTTCTATTTAGTTTTTTTTTTTTTTCCTTTTTTGCAGTTACAGACAGTTTTACCTTAAGAGGAAGAAAGGGAAGTGAGAGGCAAAGCAGAACTCTCTACAAGTTCTTCAATTGCATTTAAATTATGGTTCAGTTTGGACAAAAAATGTGATTTACATACAAGATTTTAGGCATCTGTTGAGTAAAATGAAATATATCTGTAATCTGCTTAGTACATTATATTTATCGATATATCATACCTTTATTACTTGGTTGAAACACTATTCAGTTCACTCTCATTTCATGTTCTTAAATATTTATAGGATGTACCGCTTCCTATGCCAATCTGTGATTATATGTAAAAGGGAATTGCCTGATACTAGTCGTGTAACTTGGTTTAGACCTATGGACTAAGTAAATACAAAAATACAATATTAGGTTAGAAAGTTCTCCTTTATTATGCTAGAATTAGAGAAGTAAAACAAATCCTGAGCTTTAGTCTATGTTCTAATGATATATTTTAGTCTTCACACTTTGTCTATGTTATAAAGACATATTCTTGAATTACGCTGTATTGCCTTATATTATGGGCTTCCCTGGTGGCTCAGATGGTAAAGAATCTGCCTGCAGTGCAAGATACATGAGTTTGTACAGTTAGGAACTTATTTACCATATATAACAATTAAATACATTTCTGAATAAGCAATTGAAATATATGTAGTTTATTGGCATAATTTTTATAGATAAAAAATAAGGCTTTTGCAGACAAAATTGCATCCAGCAATCCTATTTTATTTCTGTGTCTTTTGGTGAGAATAATTCCTAGGTTTCTTCTGGGAATTTTTTAAAAATATAAGTCCTATTTTCAAATGGAAATTATATAAATGTCAGGTTAACATTAAATCATGATAGAACTTTTTGAAAAATATTTTAAGGGAGTAATAGAGGCCAGTGTTTGTAATCTTGGGAAAATCCTATTTTAGATAAGAATTACTTTAAAAATCTGTTAAGTCATTCTTGTGAGTTTATAGATACTTGTATAGTTCTTAAATAAATTATGAAGTAATATCTTAATTTTTGCTAAAAAGAAAAAATGGGCTTTTTCTCGTAGATGTTTTTGAAGTTGATGGTTTGTCAAGTTCAAACATTAGAATCTTCCTTTTATATTATTTTCATTAGTTGCACAAACTGTCTCTTAAATAAGTTTCATTTAACAACAACAAAAAAATCAACTCTTAGCAAGGCATAAATTCCCAAGTTGCTTCTTACACATACTTAATAGATGATGAAAATGAAAGTCGCTCAGTCATGTCCAACTCTGCGACCCCATTGACTATACAATTCATGAAATTTTCCAGGCCAGAATACTGGGGTGGGGAGCCTTTCCCTTCTCCAGGGAATCTTCCCAACCCAGGTGGATTCTTTACCAACTAAAACCACAAGGGAAGCCCAAGAATACTGGAGTGGGTAGCCTATCCCTTCTCCAGGGGATCTTCCTGACTCAGGAATCAAACCAGGGTCTCCCGCATTGCAGGCAGATTATTTATCAACTGAGCTATCAGGGAAGCCCAACAAATGATATATTTAACAAAAACAAACCACTTTGGGAAGATAGGAAAGGGGCAGTATCGTAAAATATAAAGGAAAATGCTGTTTGGAAAATTCAGAAATGTCCTATGTTGATTTACCAATCCTTTTTTATGGCATCTTAGCAATATTAGTATGATTAATATTTAAATAAACCTTTGAAGCCATTACCCTAATTTACTGAAGACAAAATTGAAGTCCATGATATTATACATGTTTCAATGCCATTCTCCCAAATCATCTCACCCTCTCCCTCTCCCTCTGAGTCCAAAAGTCCATTATACACATCTGTGACTTTTTTGCTGTCCTGCATACAGGGTCATCATTGCCATCTTTCTAAATTCCATATATATGTGTTAGTATACTGTATTGGTATTTTTCTTTCTGGCTTACTTCACTCTGTATAATTGGTTCCAGTTTCATCCATCTCATCAGAACTGATTCAAATGTATTCTTTTTAACGGCTGAGTAATACTCCATTGTGTATATGTACACAGCTTTCTTATCCATTCATCTGCTGATGGACATCTAGGTTGTTTCCATGTCCTGGCTATTATAAACGTAAGAATCGAATTGCCAGTCTATGTCCGATGCAGGATACGGCATGCTTGGGGCTGGTACGTGGGGATGACCCAGAGAGATGTTGTGGGGAGGGGGGTGGGAGGGGGGTTCATGTTTGGGAACGCATGTACACCTGTGGTGGATTCATGTCAATGTATGGCAAAACCAATACAGAATTGTAAAGTAAAATAAAAAAAAAAACAAAATTGAAGTCCAAGTCACGAACTTGCCCCAGAGGTGACGAGTGGCAGAAGTGAGACCTCAGCGTCCGTCTGCAGAGCCTGTACTCTGAGCCCCTGCCGGCACGGCCTTCTGGGTTGGGGTGAACTCCTGAGACTGGTTGTTGGGCTCGTCACAGGGTGTACCCTCTCCACGCTATGGTTACCTCAACTCTGAAACTGAGATGATTTCTCATGAAGTGTTTCTGGTGAAATGAAATGAGAGATGTGAGTCACTGAGAAGGGTACCTGCCTTCTAGTATTATCGATTAATTAACTTTGTTCAATTGTAAGTTAAAAACAAATAAAATCTTTGAAAATGTTGATGTAGATTTGGCCATAATAGAACTGTTACTATTCATTTTATTTTGATTACAAGTTTCTCTTTATTTCTAAGTTAAAAATAAAAAGTGACATAGCCTTCCATAGGACTGATAGCTTGGTGGCTACTTGCCAGCTGTGTGTCTTGAAGCAAATTTCTTAATCTCCCCGTGAAAGAAGCAAGATGATAAGAGTATTCTAAACTTTCTATATTGAGGTCAGAAGGCATTTTGGAAAAATAGCAAATTTACCATATAAATGGTATTACATTTTCCACTCCATCTTTAATATTAGGCGTTCCCAAAAAGGGCAAGAATAAATCCTGGAAACTCTACTCATCTATCTTAACAGTCTTCATTAAACCTATTGTTGGATTTTTCTTTCTTAAACATATGGATCAATATTGATTTCAATATTCAGATGAGAAATACATTTAAAAGCTTTTTAGCTATTTGTAACACCCTCTCCTGCTTGGGACGCTGTACAAGGTTGGATGGAAGCCTCTTTAATTGTGTCCGTTCCATTAGCCCCTTTAATTCTGTTTGTAGTAGTTAAAGCTAGTAGTGAAAAATTTGAAAGCTGCTTTGATCTGCAGTTATTAGCTAGACAAAATTCCAAACTGAGATTTAAAGCCATGTGTTACGTAAAGCTTCTGTCCAATGGAAAATCCTCAATTACTTTAAGAGCTTGCCTCACATTTACAGGGCTTTCTCTTTTTATAAAATCCAAGCTGCTGTAATCCAAGCTTTGAATCCTGGGCTGATTCAAGCAATTATTTATGGCAGTATTACCTCATACTCACTTTCTCCTCAGCGAAGTTCATCTGTATCAGGACTGAGTTGTGTGAGCCATCAGGCTTGAACATTCCCCTTCCTTTGCTATAACCAATAAAATGCACTTCCTTGAGATCACACTTCTTTTTCTTCTTGGATTAGATGCAGTATTCTTTCACTCTGCATGTAGGAAAAAACAAAACCAAAAAACAAAAGAAAAGCCAGATTCATTCTGGGATTCTGGAATGTTTCCATGTTACTAAAGTTTACACTTCTCAGTCAAGATAGGATTATCAATTAAGTGCAATTAAAGATATACATCTTCATAAAATAGGTTAATCAGTTGATTTTAACAGCAGTGTTCATCACTCAATGTGAATTCTACCAATACGGGAAGACAGTGTGCAAAATACCCTAATAGCACTTCTATCTCAACGATTAGCTATTATTTATTTGTAAGCTATTTTGTTCATTACCAATCTCTCATTTTGTGATTAATCTACTCAGAGGCCACCACATTGGTTTTCTTGGTGACATGAGTAGTGTTTTTGAAGCTAAACTTAAAATTCTCAATTCTATATGTTTGGAAATGCTATGGGTTTTAGATAACAAAATTCTGCTAATATGCCTAAAAGGCATTTCTTTGTAGTTTATTTCTGTGAGAGTTGCAAACAATGAGGGCAATTTAATAACATTGTTTATAGACATTTTACTATACTCCACTGAAAATACTTTAAGAGAATATTGCAGCTGAGGATCAGCCTTCAGGTATTCACATTCATAACTAGCAAAGGCAGAAGTTAATTTTGATCATTGTGCTTTCAGTAAAATTATTAGTTGGGTAACAAATCCTTATCCTCTTAAATAAGGCTAACTTTTTGAAATCCCTGTCTAGGTTTGTTTAGTTTCCTACCCTTTCTTCTTTTCTCATATTAAATTTTATTACAAGCTTTGGAAGAGGGGTAAAAACATTGCGGGAGAAATAAAACCAAGAATCTTAAAGTTTTATGGAAGTTCTAAACTTTTCTGGGTATATGATATACTATTAGGGCCCGGGTAGTCACCAAGCTGACCTGAATACTTGTAACATCTCTATCGCCTTGAACTGTTGAATCACATTCTACAAAGGGAAACTGATTAGATGTCTGAGCTCTCTGAAGAAATCTTGGAAAAGGCTCTAAATTTATAGAGGGTTATAAAGACAGCAGAATTGTGTGGCTGAAAGTCATGCTTGGATTCCAAAGGCTGTGAACTTGGATAGGTACCCGAAGGACTACATCATAACATAGAATGCTTAGAAAACTTGAGATTCAAATGGAGTTGAATCAGTATTAAAAAAATTAACTCAAAAGGTAAATATTTATTAACTCAGAACACTTCTATATGGAAGTCGAAGTGAACATAAACCTCAGAGACTGGGATCTGAACTGATTCTAAATATGTTAGATTCCTTTTTTCTGTCTACTTTGGGATAATATTTACTACTTAGTGTAAGCTAGAAATACCATGGCAGAGATAGAAATCTCTCCAGTAAAGATTTTGTTGTTCAGTCACTAAGTTGTATCTGACTCTTGGTGACCCATGGACCGCAACCCGCCAGGCTCCCCTGTCCTTCACTATCTCCTGGAGTTTGCTCATGTTCATTTCCATTGAATCAATGATGCCATCCAACCATCCTATCCTCTGTCGTCCCCTTCTCATCCTGCCTTCAGTCTTTCCCTTCATCAGTCTTTTTCAGTGAGTTGGCCCTTCACATCAGTGACCAAAGTATTGGAGCTATAGCTTCAGCATCATTCCTTCCAATGAATATTCAAGGTTGATTTCCTTTAGTATGGACTGGTTTGATCTCCTTGCTGTCCAAGGGAATTTCAAGAGTCTTCTCAAGCACCACAATTCAAAAGCATCAGTTTTTTGGTGCTCAGCCTTCTTTATGGTCTAACTCTCATATCCATATATGACTAATGGAAAAAACATAGCTTTGACTAGACGGACCTTTGTTGTCAAAATGATGTCTCTGCTTAATATGCTATCTAGGTTTGTCATACGTTTCCTTCCAAGAAGCAAGCATCTTAGTTTCATGGCTGCAGTCACTATTCATAGTGATTTTGGAGCTGAGGGAAATAAAATCTGTCACTGCTTCCACTTTTTCCCCATCTACTTGCCATGAAATGATGGGACTACGTGCCATGATTTTAGATTTCCAGTAAAGATTGTTGAATGAATAGCAGCAAGTCTTGAGTTCCCCTCTCCCCCTCAAAATCAATGATTTTTAAGTAAATCTTGAGCAGTGTTAGGGTGATTTTTTGCTACTGTCTTCTCTCTTGCTCTCCTAATATATTGTCTGTAAAGAAATGAATGCTTTCCCTAATGCTACAGGCTTAGCCCAACTGGAGCTTAACCAAGCTCATTTTCTCTGCTCTCTGAGCATTCTCAGCTTTAGTGAACTAGTTTCCTCATTTACTACTAATGAGACTTCATTACTTTTTTTTGAACAAAAGTAAAACATGGTCAAGTTTGCCCCCTGTTTCACTGGTGGGAGAGCAAAGGTTAAAGAATGAGTCACTAATATGTGAGAATTGCAATGTGACAAAATCATACAACAGAAATCAGTATATTAGTTTTCAAATAATATAAGAACATTCGGTGGTCATTAGCTATCTTGGTCCCCTTCTTTTCCATCAGTCCTTTTCCTGGTAAATATCCACTCCCTTCCATTTAAAGTATTACAAATCTTCAAGATAAAGGTGTTGTAGATGTCTTATCTCTGTTCTGTCCTGAGAATCTATCTGAAATAATGAGCTAATTAATCTTTTACAACCCTGCTTCCTACCTGTATACAATCTCATGATCTGACTCATTAATAATAATAAAACCCCACATTGGTAAATATATGGCCTTTAGAAGGAGTGATCCACAGATTGACCTGTCTTACACACATGCAGTCATGGATACCCACACACACAGATACACACACAGGTACATGCAGACAGACACATTTGAAGATTTACTCTGCATCCATCCATATGTGAACTATCCTTTGTGGTTCAGTCACTAAGTCATGTCTGACTCTTCACACCACTATGGACTGTAGACACCCAGCTCCTCTGTCTTCCACTATCTTCCAGAGTTTGCTCAAAGGACTGTCCTTGCGTCTTCTTAAATCCCTTTACATTCTGTCTAAACTTTGTCTCGACATACAGTATGTAGTTTCTTTTTTACTCTTAGGTAACTGTGAATTGTTAGAAATGTGCTGATTAAAAACCTTCTATTACCCTTAGTTTTTTTTTAAGTGGTAGTTTTTTTTTTCCTGATGGAAAGATACATTTGAATATTGTTCCTCTGTCACAATTAAAAATTCCTATAAAGTGACTAAGACAGACATAGCTAAAACGCAAGTTATGAAGCAAAAGTGAGGTACTTAACAATGTTCAGAGCCAATTCAGTTATAATCTACACCTAATCTAAATAAAGATGTCTAGAGGTTCTATATATGTTTTTGATATGTATATCTATGTAAAAGTAATTGTTTTCCTTGGTGTTGCACGTGTCCTGGATTAAGCATTCTACAAGCTGTATTTCACTGGAAGCATTGTTCAGTCTTTCATATACTTTGTGTGTTAATATTCTCCAAAGAGCCCAGCTGCACTGTTCAAGTGCAAAACCACTTTCATCTAAGTCAGTTTAGTAGTGAGGATGAGGATAATTTCACTCTGGAGGATTCTTTCCACTTGACTAATAGAGCCTCCGATCTCAACTCGAGCCTCGGAAAAGCACTCTTACTCACCTACGTCAAGTGGACGACTGATAAGGTGATGTATGACTTAGTGGCAGAAGAATGAATGAGAACACCCCCCCCCACCCCGACCATCATGTGTGCACTACATGAAAATTGTTGATTTATTAGGATGAAAATCTGTCAAGAAAGATGATAGCAGGGCGGAAGTGGGCCCTCACTGTCATGAATCCAAAGTAAACTGCACCATCCTGATGCCTGAACTATAACAACAAGTGTAGGCTCTTTATTCTTCAAGACAGTTCCTTCCTATTTATCATAACATAAAACATAAGACCCATTACTGAGAGGAACAGCAAGACAGAAAAGGTATAGAAATGAAGATATTGATACTGTGATTAAGGATTCTTGATAAAATGCTCAGAAAAGTAAGATTTTAGCTATTTTCAAAGATCAACATCAGCTTGCTCCATCTTTTGACCAAATTTGATTTTTGTCCATTGCAGTTGTGGCCATGTGATTTGTATGTGTCTACTGTCCTTGTGTGTGTGTGTGTTTTAAATCTGTCTTTCCCCACAAGAATGTTAGCCCTTCAGGGCGAGAATGTGGTCCTTTTTGTTCATTGCTGTGTGTGCAGTAACTAAAAGAGCCCCTGCTCTTTGCAGGCACTCAAGAAATGCTTGTTGAACGGCTAAGTCAGCCAAGATGGGTGTGTGTGTGTGTGCTCAGTGGCGTGCAACTTTTTGCAAGCCCATGAACTGTAGCCCTCCAGGCTCTTCTGTTCATGGGATTATCCAGACAAGAATATTGGAGCAGGCTGCCATTTCTTCTTCCAGAGCATCTTCCTGACCTGGGGATCTAGCCCATGTCTCTTGAATCTCCTGCAATGGCAGGCAGATTCTTTACCACTAGTGCCAAGATAGTCTTTGAAACAAAAAGAGTTGTAAGTAGGGGATATCAGAAGGAATACAACAAAAATTCAGATCCTCCTCCTCACAGGGCTTTGTCACCCTACAGAAATATCATCACCAAATCTTTACAGATATCTGGGGTGAATTATATCTAGCGTGAGATGTTTTCCAAAGACAAAGGTACAGTGTGATTTAAAAATTCATGCCTCAGCCTTATTGTGTGCAGTTGAGGAAAGTTGACTACAGTGTATAATTCTTACTTGTTTCCATTTCCACACATGCATTCATGGGACATATTAACTTAAAGAGAATTTCGTGCTTGGGAAAAATACCTCAGTACAGAAGGAGCTATAACTGAGCTGAGGTCTTTATGCCTCAGGATCTCCTTTTATGTCAAATTGTAGGGCAGAGTTTAACGTGGTATATTTAGGAAGAAAGAATGATGCTGAGATTTGCTGCTCCTCTTTTTAGACATTTCTAATTGCAGGAAGAATAGAGGAATTTATTGAGTGCCAGTTATTGATTTTAAAAGCATTCTCTTAACAACACTTTAACCTTATTTTATGTGCTGAGGAAAAGGCAATTTTGAAAGGCTATATGTTAGGTATTTAGCATTTAAAACTTTTAAACTAATTAACCTAAAGGCATCCAGTAGTTTTTCACTGTCTTTAAACATGCACAGTTTACACTATATTTATGTCAAGGCACAATTTTACTTACTTTAGCCTAGAAAAGTAACATATTTTTGAGACAGTAATGCTGAGAGAGAAGAAATACCTGTTTATAACCTTTTCATCTGCTCACCAAAATCAGTTTGGCAAAATCAACAGAACTCCATTTTCCAGCTGGCCTTGGCTCTCCTGAATGTTTACCAAATGCATTTCATTTTTAAATGAGATTCTTTTGGCCTTGCTGTTTAAATGCCAGAGGGTGGAACCAGGCAGCTAGGTTTAACAGTGATGCTGTCCAAAGAGCCAGTTAACACAATTTAGTTATGCCGAATTTTGGGCCCACATTAGTTGTTAATTCCCATCTGAAGTCATGGAGTAATTGCACGATTTAAAATTTACGTTTCCATAAGGCATTTAGTTTAAAATGTAATTGGGAGTTCTGCCTTTTTCCTTCTATAGCTGCAAAAATATTCAGAAATTCTCCTAAACCTGCATTCAGATTGAATTTGAAATAACCCAGGACAGATTGTGATCTGCGTTATTTCAGTAGAGTTTACATCTTTGGTATTCTTTAATGTTTAATTGTTGATTTTGAAGTTAATCACAGTGAAAATATTAATGTTAAACACATTTAAGTGTGGTGTATCCCATTATATCTTCTTGTATCGTAGTTTATTTCTTAACTTGATGACCTCAACCTGTGTGTTTGGGCAAATCACCTCATTTTTCTGAATCTTAGTTTCCTCTTTTATAAAAAGATAGAGGCTGGTTTGGGATGCTTAGACATCAAAGACACAGGTCTTGAGTCAGATCCAGGTTTTATCATGTTTAGTTTCCTCCACAGAAATCAAACAATTTTGAATCAACACTCAAAAATCATGAGATACCAGGTCAAAATTCCAACTTCCAGTTTCATTTGAAAAATTGGAAGAGCTCCAAACTGAAAACCAACATTTTCTCTTGGCCATGGTTGTGTAGGACTGATCACTGGCTGATCTGTAGTTGACCACAGTTCCCATAATGTTTTCTTGCCTCCTCCTCCTGACACCAAAATTAAACAATATTTCCATTTGTCACTGTGTTTACAAGATTTCTTTTAAAAAATACATAAGTGTTTCTAACAAAAGAAAATTTATAAATGTTAAACCAAGAAGATTAATGTTTTAGGAAAATTACGTATTATTTAGTGAGTGGAACTAAATAATATTCTTACGTATTTAACATGCAAACCAAGTACATCTGTGTTAAAACACTGCAGTTCAAGGCACCAGTTTTAAACAAACAACAGTCATAGTGATGAGTTACATGAAAAAATGACATGCCGCGAAAAAGAATGAGCTGAAAGGAAAAGACTAAAAGTTTAAGAGGGTTTATTTGTTAATGGAAGTATTGCTAGTCTGAGAGGCAGTTATATCATGAATGAAAATAATTTTTTTATATCAATACTTTTCTAAACTGATTAGTTTGGAGATGTTCTTATTATATAAAGAAAAAATACAGAAATGCAGCAAATATTGCCAAATATTAGATTAACTTAAATGCTTATTGCCCAGAATGCTGAAAATATAAAGTATGGCTGAACATACCCAGAACACACCCAGTTTGAATTAAGCAAAAAACCAACAAGAAAAGAAACTGACCTGTGTTGTTTTCACCTGCTGATGTCACATATTTGTGATGCATTATCAGGGGAGTTGTGATGTGGTTTGGAACTTATGGACATGAGGTTCATGACCACAATTCCCTCACAACATGATTTTGTGTGTGAGTGTGTTTATATGTATACCTGTATGTTGGACCATTCTGGAAAGGTTTAACATAAAATTGCCAAGGAAAATGACTCAAAGCAATGTTCCAAAGATGATCAGTTAATTTTGGACTTAATATATCTCTTAAATAGTATTTAGAAACATGTTGCAATGACAAAGTAGTTACTCTCATCATTCACCTTGATCTGCTTTAAGTAAGAAGTTGAAATGGAACTCCTGCTGTAGAGGAAGATTAAGCTAGTCATCTGCCTATGTTTCCTTGGCTTTGCCATTGTCTAATCAACTGCCTGGAAGTTAGTTGATTTGTCATTTGATAATGAACAACTTCTTTGAGATGTGACATGAAATGAGTTTCTATCATCTAAGATAAAAACACATCTTAGCTTCCAAGTAAAGATGGAATCGATGACATTATCCCTTTGTTATTATTCATCTTCTAAGTACCTTATAAAATACTATGTAGCAAGAAATAGTGTATGATTTACAGGCCCAATTTCTTGTGAAATTATGCCTTTGGAAACCCTTTGTCAAAGACTAACCTGACTTATACTACTTATCAGAAATCACCTTCTTCTGGAAATTAACAGGATTGTCTAAATAACTCCTAAATTTTTTTTTTAAGGAAGGAAAGAAAAATACAATTTCAGACTTAAAACTGATAACAATGACCCCACAGTGTTCAGTCGTATAATATGACTAGAGTTAAGAGCAAGAGTTAGAAATTTTATCATGGTGCAAGGCAGGTTCAAATTAAAGGCAGCAATGTTGAAATGTCTGAGTCTTGCAGAAAACTTTGTAATAGCTATTCTAAATATAAGAGCTGTGATGTAAAAATTCTGTGTAGGGAAGTATCTTAGTTTTATGGAAGTATCTGTTTTCCAGTAAGAAACTGAATAAAATTAAATATTACTGCTGTTAAGAGGTTGAAAGCCACGTTTCATTCAATGTGAAAGCACAGCACAGTGGAAATAAAGTAAGAGGCCTGAACTTGAAAACAGAGGCGGGGGTGGGTCTCAGGTTTACCTTACAAATCAAAGGAAATAATAAAGATTTTTTTTTTTTTAAGATTTTGATCTTAAATTTTCCAGTAACCTCCTTTTTTTGTTACAATATAATTACAACCTATTTCAGAACACACAGAGTTTGGATGTTTGTGATATGACAGTTGACTTTTTTTTTTTTAACAACCAATCTATTTCACTCATTTATATTATATGCCTTTCATCTCACCATCTGCTTCTAGATCTAAAGTTAAATCAACTGATAACTTCCAAGCTAATGATCAGGAGAATTTGGAAAGAATGTATATAACTCACCCTGCATGTCATGATGTAGATCTTAGACTTAAGGATACCTAAAAATGGGCTTTTATCATTCCAAAAAGTGATATCAGAAACTAATTAACTTGATTTGTTACATATAAACATATCCTTAATCTTTTATGCTTCATCAAAGTGATGTATACATCATATTTTATGCTCTACTAAACATATAGTCTAAGATAAATGTACTTAAAATGTAAGGACTTTTGTGAAAAATATTCTCATATAATACACCAATGTTCCACTAAAATTTTTATTTACTTATTGTGAATGTCTTCACTTGGGAAGAAACACAAGTTAACTACATTAAAATAGAGGTTATCAAGTCATATTTCTTACAGTTATTTTAAGGAGTCTGACACATTTCCCATATGCAGAAATAATTTAATATCCAGTTAGACTTTTCTGACTGTATGGAGCATATTTGCATTTGACATTCATATAATTAAAATATTTAAAGTTTCCTTGAATGACTTTGTATAACCTGCCTTCAACAGATAATTGCCAATTCTGTGCATCCTTTTATAAAACTGCCTCCTAAATATAATTAATTAGTAAGCTTTGAAAAACTTCCACACCTCAAGGATGTTTTTGAAAAAGGCAAAGTTAATTATTTCAAATCTTAATTTATATTAAATCAAGCTATTCCCCACTTGATGCAAAAAAAAAAAAAGAAACTAGCTTGCTTGAACAACTGATGAAACACAAAATGGAGTCAGATGATGAACACTTCACCAATGAACTTTATGATGAATGATCTGTACCATTTAGGGTCAGGATCTCTAATTTCATTATTGGATAAGACATCCATTGCTCCCATATCTGAAAAGATCTGTTTAGAGGCAGTTGCTATCCAAGTACAGTTCTGTAGAGATAGAAATGTACAACGTCATGGTTCTTGGCAGTGAACTGCTGATACATTGCTCCAGCATAGAAACACATCATTCCCATAAAATCTGTAACATTATAGTTCAGGGACTATTTAACCTTTAAGGCAAATCACTTTTATCATCCCAGCAGAACTCAAAACACTTTATTATTTATTTCTCTTTAACACTGTGTACCCACTACAGTGTTACTCTGTTACAAAGGAACTGCTACTGCTAAGTCACTTCAGTCGTGTCTGACTCTGTGCGACCCCACAGACAGCAGCCCACCAGGCTCCTCCGTCCCTGGGATTCTCCAGGCAAGAACACTGGAGTGGGTTGCCATTTCCTTCTCCAATGCATGAAAGTGAAAGACACTAAATCTAAATCTCATCCATGTGCAATACCTCTGCAGAACTCCTTAAAGGAATGCAAATGTCTTCACCAAATAGAGCAAAAGGAAGACTCAAAATTGTTACTGATGTCAGATTATTTATGAAATGAAGTTACCTCTGACTTGCCCTTTCTTTAATTTTCAAGATCACTTTTTCTTCTCTTTATTGTCTTATTTTCTTCTCTTTATTGTGAATGATGTGCCTTCAAGTAATTCTATAAAACACTGAGTAGGAAAAATACGAGGATAAAATGTACTGTTACCAGTATGTTTGTTTATTGTATTGTCAATTTGTTATTGTTTGCACCTAAGTGTATCTGGCAGAACTCTTCACAAAAAACATAGAACCAATTTATTTCTAATTTTTAAAAATCTTTTGCTGGCATGGACTTAAGCCCACTTACATTAAAATATAACTTCTCTGGAAATCGGTTCTACATCTTTTTCAGTTTGTTTGCCTTGCAGTCACATTCTTTATTCTTTTATTTACAGCTTGCCGAAGACAAAATTTTCCATGGATTTAGTGCAGGAAAAAATGGGGAAACAAAAGGAAATGCAATGTAACAGAATAAAATGCCTTAAATTCCAGTGGGAAAATAAAAATGATTTGTGTTAAAGGTTAAATAGTCCCTAAACCATCATGTTGTACCAGTTTTATAGGAATGATGTCTCTATATTCTTGTGCAATGCATCATCAATCCATAGCCAAATACCACTGACACTGTATATTTTTTATCTCTGCAGAACAATATTTGGATACCACTTACCTCTGAGGCAGTTCTTTTGGAAATTGTAAACATATTTCTTTCCAGGGATCAAAAGAATGCACATCAAAATGAAAGATGAAGTGTGGAATCTGAATTCACAGCTGCTTTATGCAATCTGGACGGAGTGTGGGATTTCTCATTTTAGTTCACTTCCCAAAGCTTTGTAGATAGAGGCTTAAAATGATATATTTGAATTTTTTTAATATTCTTCTCTTCTCTGACTGTGTAAATGATTGCAATCAATCAGATTTTCTGTGTTCAAGAAGAACCATGAAATTACAATATGAAATTTTTTTCACATGCAATTTTATACCGTGGGCAATGACTGGCAGCTTCAGTGTCTCATTGTGGCAAGAATTATGATGTTATTTTTGGATAAATATTTTTATATAAGAAAAGTTAGCTAACAAAAAGTTGACTCTTACATCTTTTTTTCAAAATAATTTTGGAGGACATAAAAGTATAATTTGAGTCTGTTATTTGACATTTATATGAACTAATATAATTATTTAATGAAACTATTAACATATATTAAAACCTTCCCAATAACAAAAACAGAAATCTGAAGCAAGCTATGCCATGCTAGTTTGTAGTCCATAAGCATTTTTAGGGAAGTATTATTGCTCATTCCAAAAGTGCTGTATTAGTTACAAAGTGATTTTCATTATTAACAAGATAATTCTATTATTAAGAAATAAACACCAGTGTTAAGGTAGGTCTAATCAAACTCTGATGCATTTTCTGGCATTTAGAATGGCTAGGGTCACTAGAGGTTTGGCAAATACACTATTCCAATGAAATATCAATGTAAGCATATTTGAATTTGCTTCAAGATTCAAAACTGAATTCAATCCTAAATTGTAAATGTATATGTAATATTTAATATAACTTTCCCTTTAGAGTTGGCTATTACAATGAAAACCTTTCTCATCAAAATAAATACAATATAAAACTTAATGTGGTCAAATGTTATATAGATTTTGGACATTTTTCTTCCCTGATAAAAAGCAGTTTTCTTTCTGGATCATGAGATGAAAAGTCTATGTCAAAGGTAAAGTAAAATAGAAAAATGAAGTGATATATTGTTTAGGGAGATTTACAGATACAATATTCTTGGAGCTTTTTCTGCTGTTAACTAATCAAAGTTTCTTTGTGCATAAAAGTATCCATTTCATAAGGCTAGAAAGTGAGCTGGTGTTTTATGTATTCATTCATTTGGAGTATGTTGGTTTGCCTATCATGCGCCAGGTATGAGTTATGTGCTGGGTGGTGAATGGGAAACAGCATAGCGGGCACATGGCTCTTTCAAGGCCACGGTGTCTGTGTGTAGAGGGAAGAAAAACAGACCATAAACCTGAATTACATATAATTAAAAGTGTGATAAATACCAGGTAGGAAACAGCAAGTGAAGAGATGGATAATAATGAAGTAGATTGATATTAATGGTATATTCTCTGAAGAGGTGACATTTAATATGAGCCTAGGATCATGAGAAGGAATCAGTCAAGAAGAGAGAAGAGGGTTCTAGGAAGCTGACCAAGTAGGGTCTATGTTCCCTAAAGTGGACAGAGGAACTTGTATGTCTTCAGGTGTCTGGAAGGAGGCCCACGTTCCTACAATGTTGTGGATATAGAAAGGGATTCATGAGACATGTCCCAGGCCAGACTGAGGGGCTTTTAGGGTCTATTGTGGAGTTTGGATTTTCTCTGATGTATGAGTGAGTGAGTGCGTGAGTGAAGTCGCTCAGTTGTGTTCGACTCTCCTCAACCCCATGGACTATAGCCCACCAGGCTCCTCCGTCCATGGGATTTTCCAGGCAAGAACACTGGAGTGGGTCGCCATTTCCTTCTCCATCTCTGATGTATAGTGGGAAGCTATTTGAAGGCTTACAGCAAATGCTTATATCTGTGTTTTAAAGATATATTCTGGTTGTTTAATAGTCATTTAATTTATAATTAATATAACGATTTATAGAAAAAGAGACAAAAGCATAAATTAAAAAAAATGGAAAATACAGATTCAATATAAAGCTCAATTGCTTTTTGTTTGCTTGTTTTTAATATATCAAATGTGAGGCACCTGTGAGGCAGTGAAGACCCTTTAGTTGAACTGTTCAGTCTAGAGTTGAAAGCAGACCACTTAGACGCAGCATTTAAAGATGAAAGTGAAAGTGAAAGTGAAGTTGCTCAGTCGTGTCCGACTCTTTGTGACCCGTGGACTGTAGCCCACCAAGCTCCTCCATCCACGGGATTCTCCAGGGTGCATAAATGGTTTAAGGTTCCTTGAGTGATGATCAGCCTCTCTCTGCAGAAAATGTGCATGAAAAGAAAGGTCTGCACATACCCTGGGGAAAATGTTAAAATATGCAGGTCACATTAGAGGAGCAAAAGTAGGTTTGACACACTACCTTGAGAGGGATGGACATACTCATGTGTGTCTGTAGGAAGAAATCATATTTCTTATAAGCATTTAAGGAGTCCAAGTTTAGGTGTGATTTTCCAGATGACCCCTTAGTGTCTGTTGAACTTGCTGTGTCTAAATGTGACAGGGCAGTGTGCAGGTAGAGAAAAGCCAAAAGAGAGTGGCATCACAGATGCCTGGGGGAGGCTTTCAAGGAGCAGATGAAAGGTCCAGAAACATGAGAAATAGAAAAGGTCCTGTGTGGCTACACAGTTGACACTTGTGACTTTTAAAAATTTTTTATGGGAGTATAGTCCATTTACAATGTTGCAATAGTTTCAGGTGTACATTAGAGTGAACCTGTTCCACATAGCCACTCTTTTTTACATTCTTTTCCCATATACGTCATTACAGAGTACTGAGTAGTTTCCTGTGCTATACAGTAAGTAGGTCCTTATTAGCTATGTTATCTATTTCATATATCGTAGTGTGTGTGTGACTTTAGAGGAGCATTTTCGATGGACTATGGGGCTAGGGGCCATACTGGAAATGCATGTGCGTGAACAGGAGGTGGAGGGGAAAACTTGCTGTCTTGTAGTGACAAGCAAAAAGGAACAAAAACCCGAATGTATTAACATCCCTCCCTGCCTTCTCATTCACCCTTGGGAGTTAAAACCCAAAGACTTAGATAAACCACTGTGATCATATAAAAAGTAAATGAAGGGAAACTATCAGTGAATCAAAGCCAGAAGTTAGAGCAAACGCATTGCACTATTGGGATGGCAGGATTATGGCTGCACAATGGTCCCAGCAAGTTGGAAAGACATAAAAATAGTTTCACTTTCTTCTCGTCAGTTTTCCATTTGTTCATGAGGCCTCCTCCCATTCTTGATGTTTCAAGGTTTCTGCCGACGGACATTCCAAAAACCTATCCTAATTCTTAGACTTCTCTATACTGATCATTTATATGTATTCCACTTAAGAATACACTTTCATAGCAATGACAGTAGTAATCATGATTATCAGTTCTAGACTCTTTACCATTTATCATACAGTGATCAATTTAGCTTATCTAACTTAATCCCCACAGCATAGTGAGTTAAGATTTATCTCAATTGTGCAAATGAAGTTGGGGTTCACAAAGTTAAATGAATCACATAAGCTCACACAGCCTCTAAACCAAACGTGTTCTTACCTGTAAAACTTATGAGATTCACCAGAAATCTTCACATTTGGGTCAGCCCTCAATGTTGTCTTCCTTCACATGCCAGGCTGTAAAGAAAAATCACACAGTCAAGCAGATACATGTGTAATTTGTTCAGCATATTCTACACTACAGTGTGTTCTCTAAAATTTCACCCTGGGTGCCCTTCATTCCAGGTCATTTCCTCATTATCTTCTGCCACGATCCAAAAAATTTTGTTTCCCCAAGCCTCTTGCCCCAGTATACATCATCATCTGCTACTTCAACAGCTAAACTCATCTTCTGTTTTACAGAGAGAGTAGAGATCAGCTGACTTAAACTTGATTTGATACCGGTCTTTTAAAAAATGTGTTGTTACCTATCTCCATTCTTCTATTCTCTCTCCTCGACTCAGAAGAATTTAAAAAGATTTTTCCTCCTGAGATTTCGGATTGAAATCTACTTCTTTGAATGTATTCTTCATTCAGAAACTACAGTTTGTGCTTTAAGCTCTGATTATGTTTTCCTTTTGTGGAATACTCTGACTCAGGTGTTGTCTTCACATGTCAAAAATACAGTCATTTTTCATGGTGCTAGGGCTGTATCCTATATCCATATCCATCATACTGATCACTGCACAGTATATGAGGTGGTTTACAAACCTTGTTGAAAATCTGACCTAATAATTTCCCAATCCCCTTTCCCAGATGGTCCACTTCTGTAGCACTGGAGCAAGACTCTGTTTGAAATTAGAAATCTGTATTTTGTCAGTACTGCTATGCATGATGTTGGTCATTCTGGGTTGAAATCACTGCATCATGGGAAGAACATGTTCTTGAGGGCAGAGAGGAGTATGTTTAATTTCAGCTCTGAAACTTGCTAGAGAATCGTTGTTGTTTAGTCATTAAGTAGTGTCTGACTCTTTGCAACCCCGTGGACTGCAGCATGCCAGGCTCCTCTGTTCTGCACTATCTCACGGAGTTTGCTCAGATTTATGTCCACTGAGTTGGTGATGCTATCTAACCATCTCATCCTCTGCTGCCCCCTTCTCCTTCTGCCTTCAGTCTTTCCCAGCATCAGGAGCTTACTGGAGAATGCCTTTCAACCAAACTCTCAAGCTATCTGACTCCCGGTATATAAACTTCTTATCTGTCTTCAAAATGTGTCCAGTCTCCTGCTAGGTCTTCCCAGGTCTTCCAATAGCTCAAGTTATGATCATCTCTCATAGGGCCTATTGCAAACCCTCAGCTCATCTGATTCACAGTTGCAAGCCATTTTCTATGTATTTTACACCTGAGCCTGTAGAGATTCCTTTGTGGAAACATCATATGATGCTATTCCTGTCCTTCCCGTCTTCCAATGGCCTCTTGTGGTGTGCAGAATATGACCCAGATCTTCACAATGGCCTGTGACTTTGAATGATCTGCTGATACAAATTTTCCCTTTCCACCTCCTGTTCTCTTTGATTTCCTCTTCTATCTCCCTTTCCCTTGTTGATTCCACTGCAGACACACTGGACTCATGGCTGTTCCTTATTTACATTTACCAACTCAGTTCAGGCCACGGGGTCCTTGGGTGGTTAAATGTGCATTGTAATTCAATGCACATTTTGTTGAATGTGAACAGACATAGTTAACCAGTGATGTTATGGTGAAATGCTGGATGATTGATCTCCAGTGACACTTCCAGTCTCTAAAACCCTCTGGTTTCTGATCTAGCATGTCCTCAAGACTAAGTGTTTTTGAAGGTAGTACCAGTAAGCCCCAAATATTAACACACATTATTTTGACTAAAGAAAAAGGCCATGGCTCATTTTCTCATTAGATTATGTCAGTTACAGTATTACTACAAATCTATTGCATTAATATTTTTTTCCTGGTGGCTCAGATGGTGAGGAATCTGCCTGCAATGTGGGAGGCTCAACTTTGATCCATTGTTTGAGAAGATCCCCTGGAGAAAGGAATGGCAATCTCCACTCCAGTATTTTTGCCTGGAGAATTCCAGGAACAGAGGAGCCTGGCAGGCTACAGTCCATGAGGTCGCAAAGAGTCGGACACGACTGAGTGACTAACATTTTCACTTTGCAAACAAAAATGGACTCCATATGATGATTTGTGTGTGTGTGTGTTGAAGGGAAAAAATGCAGGTTAGAAGTGTTATTGGTTTCCCTTTGTAAAATGACTCTTGGTTAATCAGAATTTGTGTTTGTTTATAAAGATTTCCTTGGAAATTTAACAAATAAGCATGGAGCCTGTCACTGAGGTGAGTGGCAATTGTCTCACTGAAGCCTGAACTTCTGTCTGTAACAATGTCTTTGTCTGGTTATACTATTCATAGGAGCACAATGAGCAAGTTTAGCTTATTCTATTGTTCCTTTGTTGCATTGTCATGACAGTGTTTCACACAACTATTTCCTCTTTCATTTCACTCTTGGCCACCCCATTAGCTATATTATTGCTTAAGTGACTTGTCCTTTCATTTGCACAGTGTTCCATCATGCATTGAATTATCACACCCATAGCATCTAAAAATACAGTTAACTTTTAGTCTCTGTGTGTGTATTTATATCTATCTCTCTCTCTCTCTCTCTCTCTCTATATATATATATATATATATATATATTTATAGTCATTTCTTTGCTTGCAATGTTGGTTATGTAGGCGAAGTTCATAGCAAATGGAGTAGCTACCAGGAGTTCAAAATATAGGGCATTGTAAGCACACTGAGGGATGTTTATGACATAGAAATAAATCTTTGAATGTTTTAATGTCCCCAAATTCACTCCTGCACTTTAGCACTTATTATAGTGCTTATTTTTCAAGTTTTTGTTGAAATCACATACATTTTTTTCCCTCTCCATTCAATGCATTATATGCAGCAAACTGTGTGATGAAAGAAATGTCTCCTGAGGAGGCAAATGACTGTGGATTCTCTGTAGTCCTGGCGAAAGCACTGCTTTTCAGCAGGACCTTATTAATGTCATTTTTACCCAGAGGGTCTCAGTTTTCTAGCCTTGAGAAGAGAGAGAGAGTTGGAGCATTCTATAATTGTATGTGATGTTTTATATGTGATCTCTTCTTGATACATCACTGCTCATGGAATACCCTAGATCAGTTTCTTAAAGACCATTATTACTTCATATCTTGCCTTTGTTTTTACACTGTTGTGTTCCTATCTTATTCACAAGAAACCTATATTGCACACACACACCTGCACACAATTTCAGACTCATTCACACTCACATTAGGAATTAAGGATGGAGAAGTAGACGGTATGTACATTAACTGTGCCGGGAACACTTGCTGGCCTGACATATGATTCCACTTGATATCAATTGAGGAAATAGAGCTTAGAGAAGAAAATATGCTTTTAAAAAGAAAGCTGTGGTACATATACACAATGGAGTATTACTCAGCCATTAAAAAGAATACATTTGAATCAGTTCTGATGAGATGGATGAAACTGGAGCCGATTATACAGAGTGAAGTGAGCCAGAAAGAAAAACACCAATACAGTATACTAACACATATATATGGAATATAGGAAGATGGCAATGATGACCCTGTATGCAGGACAGCAAAAGAGACACAGATGTGTATAGCGGACTTTTGGACTCAGAGGGAGAGGGAGAGGGTGTGATGATTTGGGAGAATGGCATTGAAACATGTATAATAACATGTAAGAATCGAAATACCAGTCTATGTCTGATGCAGGATATGACACGCTTGGGGCTGACGCGCGGGGATGACCCAGAGAGATGTTGTGGGGAGGGGGGTGGGAGGGGGGTTCATGTTTGGGAACGCATGTACACCTGTGGTGGATTCATGTCAATCTATGCCAAAACCAATACAGAATTGTAAAGTAAAAATTAAAAATAAATAAATAAATTAAAAAAAAAAAAAAAAAAGAAAAGAAATTTTATTCTATGTTGTTCCCTGTTTAAAATAATTTGTCCATTAAAACAGGATCCTTTAAAATATTTCTTGTTAGTTCTTTATGAAACAATCTATCAATATGTAACTGTATAACATAAATATAAATAATATCAATATATAATATTAATGAACTGTATAATATAAATAAATATCAATATATAATATAAAATAACCTATCAGAGTGTAATAGTGACTGTCTCTCTTGATCAAAAGTGGATTGGCATCATAATAGTATACACGTTTGATCTATATTCTTTTGATTCATTTTCTTAACTATTTTCATTCTAATTTCTAGAGTAATCATTCCTAGGATATCTAAAACAAAAATGTTCTCAAGAACAGAAATCTAGTTTGGTGAGACCCTGACAATTCCATTTCTATTACAAGAGAGTTAATAAAATCTACAGACTAAGCTATTTTTTAGAAGTTAAAAAATGTTTAATTGTGGTTAGTACATCAGAAAATTTGTAATATGGTCTGAATAATGTCAACAAGTCATGAAAATTTAGACCGTGCTTATCTCGTTGGACTCAAAATATATTCAAGACACTTGGTCTTCATACTAAGACTGAGATCCTCAATATTTAATAAACAAGCAGTTTTATAAAGCAATAAAATATTAGATTATCAGCAGGGATTGTTTTCTTATGGCTGCATATAAAAGAAACAAGATACATTATAGCAAGAAGCGTGTCCTTGATACTGACATTCAGGTAATCTAGGGATGATAATAGATGCTTTGACCCTGCTCAACTCAGGCTGGGATTAGCAACTTTAGCTGCTCTTCAGGTGACATTAGAGTCTTAGAGTTGAGATACAGTCTTTTTAATTTTCAATAAAATGGCTGTTTATGAAAGTGATTCTATGTTTTCTAAACTTTTAGGATGTTTTAATAGTACCGCAAAAAGTCTGTCTTTGAAAGTCCTGGTGAGCTTCCCCCAGTGGCTCAGTGGGTAAAGAATCTGCCTGTCAGGCAGGAGACATAGGATATGGGTTCCATTCCTGTGAAGGGAAGGTCCCCTGGAGAATAGCATGGCAACCCACCCCAGTATTCTTGCCTGGAGAATCCCAAAGACAAGAATCCCAAGGACACCTACCTGGTGGACTACACTCCAAAAGGTTGCAAAGTGTCAGACACGACTGAGCGATTAAGCACACACACATATGCATGCTAGGTTGTAGGGAAACAAAATCTTCTAATTTTCAACGCTCCTCTAATGTATCAACTCTTTCCAAATGAGATTTAACAATTTATATTGCATTGTGTCATTAGACTGTGAATTTTTAAAAACTACTCAATAAAAATAAAGTATGTTAAAAAAATAAAGTATGTTAAAAATTAAAGTATGTTAGCGTTCCATCGCAAACCAACATTTTTGTATGCCAGCTGATTGTAAACCTGTAGCTGTCATGGTAGTGGGGGTGAGTGGAGAGAAATTTTATTGCCTGGGGGATATTTGATGATGTCTGCAATATTATTAGTTGTCATAAGTGGGGAGAGGTGCCAGAATCTAGTGGATGAAGGCCAGGGATACTGCTAAAGCTGCTGATACACACAGCCCCGTGAAACAAAGTGTTGGCTGGCCCTGAATATCATCACTGCGAAGAAACAGAGTCCCTGCTTTTAGATGAATCACTGCCCTCCGATGGAAAGGGTGATTGAAATCTGTTGTTTGCCTTGTACAACTTTGAGAGAAGAGAAAGAAAACTCCATCCACCCAGTTTACATTTCTGACATCTGTGTTGCATGTGATTGGAGCTTCTCTTTCTTCTAAATGTCTATTGTGTGTCTCAATGACAACTGGGATAAGAGCCACTTGTTTCTACAGTAATTGTCACAGGATAACTGCCAGATGGTGATACTAAGAAGGACAGCACAGAACAAAGAGGACTCCGATAATGTTTTCTTTCCCACTTCACTGTCTTTATAGGCTAAATTGATCTAATGGTTGAAATATAGTTTGTCCTTCTTTGAACAGAAAAAAAAAATGATCATTGATGCCAATGGCACGCAGATACTGAATGAACGTGACTGGTGAGATTTTTTTTTTTTCTTAATATACCTGCAAATTATTTGCCTCTGGTATCCGTTTAATGCTGTTAAATGAGGAAAAGTGTTCTTTTGCCATTACATGAAGGTCTGGGTGGTTCCTGTAACTCTTCTGGTCACTTTGGGGGAGTCCGTGGTGATTTTAGATTATACACAGTATGAAGTCAGCAATTAAACTGCACAGTCCTTTATAATACACAAAGATACGAATTTAGGTCTTCGCTGTGAAAGTGGCACTGGCTTCAGGCAGGTCACCTGCTACTTGGGAATAGAAGTGGCGACCTGTTTCTCTCTCTGATGCTCACTTTTCTCCCCAAACCTACCAAGTGGGAGTGGAGAGGGGGCGTGGCGAAGGGCTAGAGTTTCATACAGCAAAGAACTTACTTAAAGTCAGCACTTCTCTAAGATGAATCGATGTTCTCTAAGCCTGGCAGATGGTTACAGTTGACTTTCACTAGCTACTAGTCTAGTCTCACCTTTCCTTAGAGGGACTGGGGAATGTTCCCAGTCTGTGATCTGTCTTCCTGAGTAACTGGAGAATTTATTTTCCTCATCCTTTCCTATTTTTCCAAAGGGAAAAAAATTACACTGTTTCTCCCTTTCCATTCTGAGGACAAGAAAGTAAAGAGAGCTCACAGGAAGTGGGTGCTCAAACAGATGACAGTGGTGTGTTGATAGCATCCTATCAGATGCCTGGTGACCATATTTGCTTCCCTTAAAAAAAATCGTTTATTTCACGGTCCAACAAACTGTTCAGAAGGATGGCCTACTGACCTTAGCTGCTCTAATTTTCCATTTTGTAACCCAGCTATTAATTCGTTATTTTATAAAATTCTCATAGTTTTGGCCTCTTTATAAACCCCAGTGATAGGCTGTACTTCTATGTCATTTTTTATTAAACTGCTTGTCATTTTGGGAAAAAATGGTGTCTTTGGGGATCCTTTACTTGGACTCTCTTCTGTCATAGGTTGTGGATACCTTCCTGCTGCATATGACTCCCTGTAAGAGCCTGGTTTTTCAGGGCTTTCCTTCATGGAAAACTCTTTGCTTGAGTTTCATTATAACCCAGACAATGCTCTTGAGCACAAGTCACACAGACTCCAGGCTGCCTCCCCTCCTCCCACGTGACAGAATATCTGGTTCTGTTATTTACCTTGACCAAAATGACTCACCTATCATTTACCTTGACCAGTTCTCCAGTGAAGGCTTAGTTCACTACCAAAGAATTTCAGCATCACATTTCTCTTGCTTACTTGGGAATCAGGACAAGAGTCTGCTCCCCCTTCCAAACTCTGTGGACACAGACAACTTCAGGGTTGTGCAGGAGTGTTAGCTCTCTCTAGGGCTCAGGAGGAGAGTGCACTTCCCAAACTGTCCATTGGACAGTTCCCGTACAGTGCTGGGACTCACAGCACAGCAGCAACTCTGTCCACAGGCATCTCTCTCAGTCTCCTTTCTAAGTTGCTGATAAGCTTAGCTACTTCAAAAACCTGCCCCTTGTTAGGATCTACATTTACTTGATGGATATTTATTGTCAGTTGGAAACTGAGATAAAACTTCTAAGTTACTAATTCTGATTATTGGAAGAATTAAAATAATATTTGCTCATGACCCCAAATTTCATAATATTTGGGAAAATAAGTAAAACCTTATTGATACCACTTTACTCCTGAGTGTTCCTACTAACTAAAAATGTAAACAGTGTACAAGTAACTCTGAGATGGTTAGATTCTTATTCACATCTTCAATAATGTTTTGCCCAAATAATGGCAACGTGAGGCCGTAATTAAAATGAGGAGGACACCAATCTATATTTTTAACATTATGCTGCAGATGAAACAAGGGGGTTGTTTTATGATTTCTAATGATTATTTATACATCTTGATATATGTATATAAAAATACATAAAGCGTCCTTGTTAACTTGGTTTTTGTGGTGATTTTCAATTTTGACATATAATATTAAGTAACTGGTGATAAGACAAAGAAATCCACCAAAGCTGTTTTGAACAGAAATTTTTTGGCAGTGTTGAGCTATCTAGCGATATTGCTCAGACAATACACAGCTTGTTCTGTTCATATTTATCCTGCTGATCTGGAAGATAAAGCTGATACTTCACTGCAGGGGCTGCACTAGCGGGAATGAGACATTGTGTTTGTAGGACCTCTGATCTTCTTTGCTGAGAAAAGTAATTCATAAAGATGGAAAAGGGCATCACAAGAAAACATCCACCCCAGAGTCTGCTGGGAGAGTGAGGGTTGCTAGGAGGATGGGACATAAGCCTTGAATAACTTGAGTAACTGAACCAAGAGGAAAATCTCTTCTTCCTACATTATTCTTAAGAATGTGAAACCGCAAAAATATGTCTGATAAATCTTCACATGGCTTGAGGGACAGTTATATTAGTTTATTTTTTAAAAATAGGCATTTTTTCTCACACTGCATACATCTTATAATGACCATTGTTTTTACTTGGAAGCATTTTACTGCTGCTGCCTATTTTGCATTAAGCACTTGGAGACAATACCTGCTAGTGGGCTCTTGCGATTGTGTATTTCAGTTTTGTTTTTTCTTAATTCTATAAAATCTGATATACAGGGACAATATTTTGGCTTTTCCTGTAGGTTCAACAGGGGTTTTTTTTTTTTTTTTTGGTTTATTTGTTTACCTTTCCTTCTTGCTTTGCAGCCCTTTTTTCAGACTGATTTCCTTCTCTCTGAAGGTAGGATTTTAGGGGCTCCTTCAGTACAACTGTGTTTGTGGTGATAAAAAAAAATCAATTTTGTACATTTGAAAGCACATTTGTTTGTTTTTTCAGTCTTGAATAATTGCTTTGCTGGATAAAAAAATCCTCCTGGATTTTAATTTGCATGAACCAGGGTTTAATTGGAGATAGATACTCTCTCGTAGAGAGGATTTGTTTTTTGTTTTGCTGGAAGATGAAATTTTTATCAACCCCAAGACACTCTGACCTCCTCTAAGAGAACTGGTCATTGTGAGACCTCCGGGTTGACTCCTCCATGGATCTGAATGTCAGTATAATTGATCTCTTCTACTTGAGGGAGAGAATTGCTGTGGTTTTCCCAAAGAGTAGTTTTCAAAGGAGTATTTTCAAATTTTATTCGATCTGGTTTTTGAGATACATTTAAAAGTGTTTATGGTATCCTGCGACAGATTTTCTAAATGGTAAAACATTCAAACATGACCAGCTTACTAAAAGTCACTCATAATTTTGATAACATATTTGAAGATTGTCAAAACTTTTTTTTCTAACTCCTTTGTGTTGATACAATGTTTACATGGCAAGCTTATTAAATGTAGAATGAGATATATTCAGATTTTGTGTTCAAAGTTTAGTGAATTCATGAATCAAAATATGTAACTAATATTACTCTCCTGATTGTTGCTTGCTAATGTCTTGAATGGA
The DNA here is from genome assembly GCF_014754425.2 of Oryx dammah. Classification (NCBI taxonomy): domain Eukaryota; kingdom Metazoa; phylum Chordata; class Mammalia; order Artiodactyla; family Bovidae; genus Oryx; species Oryx dammah. The sequence goes on from NW_024070191.1 coordinate 8,146,282, forward strand.
CTTCCATGGTGACTCAGTGGTAAAGAATCTGCCTATAGTACAGAAGCCATGGGGTCAATTCTTGGGTCAGGAAAATAACCTGGAGGATGAAATGGAAACCCACTCCACTATTCTAGCCTGGGAAATCCATGGACAGAGGAACCCGGCAGGCTATGGTCCATGGGATCATGAAAGAGTCAGATACGACTGCACGGCTAAACGACAGCAATAGTTTGAATGACTAAGCTGATGTAATAATGCATAACTTTCTGATTGTCTGTGGGGGAAGCAAAGGTGAAATTGATATCTAACACAGAAATGAGAGGTTTGTTATTTAGCAATAGAATTTATCAGTTTCCCACTCAATGTTTAATTCTTAAATCACAAATTCATAATCACTGTTTTGTTCTGACTTAAATATTTCCCTTCCATTGTTTATATGCAAATATACTCTTACAGGTGGTTACATAATGCACCTTTCATTATATTTGGTTTGTCTAAAGTCAGCTTATAGTTAGGATATACAGCATCACCCTGGTGGCTCAGCTGGTAAAGAATCCTGCAATGTGGGAGACCTGGGTTTGAGACCTGGGTTCAGTCCCTGGTTTGGGAAGATTCCCTGGAGAAGGGAAGGGCTACCCACTCCAGTATTCTGGCCTGGAGAATCCCATGGACAGAGGAGCCTGGCAGGCTACAGTCCTTGGGGTCATACAGAGCTGGACACAACTGAGTGACTTGCACTTTCATACAGCATCACAACATTGGATTTCATGAGTGGCCTAGCTGGGCCTGATCTTTCGTACAGAGCTCAGGCTCTGTCTGCCATGGGTGTTGGCCTTGCTGGAGACAGTATTTGTGAGATATCTATGGAGCATCTTCTGTAAACAGTTCTTGCTTAGATGACATGAAATTATGAAGCAGCAAGCCAAATTTGGTAAGAGGTGATTCTTTTGGCAAGATTTCTAATGATGTCAGTAGCTTTGTAAAGAGAAATTCACATTTGTCCAAGAAAAGTATCATAATATGTGTAAAACTATGAATATTTAAAGCTAATATTTCTATGTGTGTTTTAAAAATCTGATTCAGAAAGGAAACTTATAAATAATGCATATTAATAGTCATATCTATATATCTAGGCACCTATATCTTTTATATGTCTTTATGCAGTTTATTATGGCTGTCTTGGTCAGAAATTTAAAAAATATAAATATCATAAAAGACTTAGCACCATCTTACATCTTAGAAAGGGAAATAACTTCTCTCACAGAAAATCCTATCAAAATGATTCAGTTCTGTTCTACAGCATTTTTCAAAAACATGTTTTTCAAAAAAGTATTAAAACATATCTTACAAAATCATTAAATGCAAACAACCCAATCTCTTTAAAACGTTAAAATATTAGTAACCTACTTGATATAGGTAAGGGAGGTAAAGATTAGATTTCAAGCTGAAATGGTTATTTGGAAAATGCTGAAATAATTATATCTTGATAGATGTATATTTAGAAGGTCACCAGCATAGAGAATTTCTTCAGTTTCCACTCATATGTAATAATTTTAAGTGTTTTGTAATAATTGACATGAGGAAGGACATTTCAAAGTCTTTTGAAGAAGTATTTGCCATCCATATTCTGGCTTTTTATTTTTTGTCACTTTTAAATCTAGCCCTTTGAAATTCATCAGCTAATATTAATGAGTATTCAGAATTTAAAGTACTGTGAATTGGGTGGAAAACAGACTTCAGTTTTTCTACATATTCCACACACTGAGAACTTTGTGAAACAATTATACTCAAAAAAAAAAAAAAAAAAAGACAACAAAAAAAGGCAAGCTAGTGATGGTTCAAGCCATGCCTTCTCAGTAATTACTTTTTTCCCCAAGACTCTTATCAATATCCTTGAGAAAATGCAATATAAGGATTCTATAATCAGCACTGTTTGATTCTCTTTATGTGGAGGGGCAGGAAGAAAGATGATATAAAAATATAAAAAGTTAAATCCTGGTATTCAGCCTTTAGGATATTAGGAGAGGTATTAAAGCTTTGATTTGGTGGCTTAAAAATCTGCTTCTGCTTGGTATTCTCAATATACATATGCATGCACACACACACATTAATTCTTTAATGACCTGAGTCACATTTTTAAGTAGTTTGCATTTTCAAATAAAATCAAACCCTTGAGATCATCACAGCACACCATGCTAAGCTCCCTCTGTTATACAACAGCTAGCTATTTTATACATGGTAGCTAGCTATTTTACACACGGTAGTGTATATATGTGGAAAATCCCATGAACGGAGGAGCCTGGTGGGCTACAATCCATGGGGTCGCTAAGAGTCGGACACAACTAACCGACTTCCCTTTCACTTTTCACTTTCATGCATTGGAGAAGGAAATGGCAACCCACTCCAGTGTTCTTGCCTGGAGAATCCCAGGGACGGCGGAGCCTGGTGGGCTGCCGTCTATGGGGTCGCACAGAGTCGGACATGACTGAAGCGACTTAGCAGCAGCAGCAGCAGCTATGTATATATGTCAGTGTTACCCTCCCAGTTCATCCCACCCTCCCCTTCCCCTCCTCTGTACATATGTCCATTCTCTATATCTGTGTCTCTATTTATGCTTTGCATATAGGTTCATCTGTACCTTTTTTCCTGGATTCTGCATATGTGTTAATATACCATATTTGATTTTCTCTTTCTGATTTCACGTTTATGACGTTCTCTAGGTCCATCCACATTTCTAAAACTGGCCTAGTTTCATTCTTTTTCATGGTTGAGTAATAATTCCTTGTGTGTGTGTACTGCATCTCTATCCATTCATCTGTCAGTGGACATCTAGGTTGCTTCCATGTCCTGGCTATTATAAATAGGGCTGCTGTGAACACTGGGGTGTGCGTGTCTTTTTGTGGGGAAGTTTAGGAAGCTATCTGATGCATGATAGGATCTGATGCCAATCTGGGAAGGTGATAGCAAATTCCTACTAAATGATGTCCAGGATTGTCTTCATCCTGTTTCATTTTTTATTTCATTATAATTGGCAGTTGCAAGAAGTTTGGGGTCTACAGATTTACCACATCAGTTAAAGTGTCTTCCTAACCTCTGTATATTAGGACTTCCCTGGTGGCTCAGGCAGTAAAACGTCTGCCTATAATGCAGGAGACCTCGGTTTGATCTCTGGGTCGGGAAGATCCCCTGGAGAAAGAAATGGCAACCCACTCCAATACTCTTCGCTGGAAAATCTAATGGACGGAGGAGCCTGGTAGGCTACACTCCATGGGGTCGCTGAGTTGGACACAACTGAGCAACTTCACTAACCACTGTAAATAGCCCATTTTAAGCTAGTGTTCAGGACTCTGAAAATATCAGCCACGAAGTTTTACTAAGACAAGCCATCATATTGAATAATATGCAAATGTGGCTTTTGATATATACATGCATAAAAGTATGGGGCTGGGTGCAGTTTTGCATTTAAAAATGATGCAGAATTCTCTAACACATGTGGAACTGCATAGAGAGTCTGCCTATAGCTATAATGGGAGGTGTGGTTTGATTGCATGTGAGTAGGAAACCTGGTTTTCTCATGCTTTGTGTTATTCATCAAGGCAGGCAGGAAAAGCCTTTTGGGATATTATGTATTTCTAGTGGAGAAAATATAACACACTGCTGAATTTTGTCTTACAGGAGAGGAAGCAGTGAGGTTAGTTCGAATGATTTATTGGGAGCACCTGAAGTGAGGTGGGCAAATCAGTGTATATTTTCCAGAGTCTAGACAAGTTTTTCAATTCTCTAAGGTTTTTTAAAATAAATACCAGATGATCATGCAATATACGTGTGAGATACTAATTATTATCATTAGCATTATTATATAACATGTTTGGACTCCTCCTCTATGCTAGACATTATAGTATTTAACAAATGCTTTAAAATATTACATGATTTAATCCTCACTTCAAATCTGTAGATTTGGTGTGAATGTCAGTAGCTGACATATGAGGAGAATGAAGTGGAAGCAGATAAAATAACTTATGATTCCATGGAATCTATTTCATATGAAAGAAGACAAATTCTTTAAAGAGAAATGAATAACTAAAGGGAACTTTGAATTGAAAGGAGTAAAAACAAAAGTCATCAAGACTTTGAAGATGGATTAAAAATGTATTAACTGTGTATGACAATTTAAATATTTATTATATAACTATTTTTGCTTCCTGAGTCTGTTAAGGTGTGCCAGGGCAGGAGTGACCTAGTAAGTGTGTCTGTATGTATAATGTGTGTGTGTGTTTGTGTGTGTGTGCACTTCTAAATATATCCTGCTTCACTATTTGCCCATCACTGTGTTGTGTGCTTAGTCGTTCAGTTGCATCCGACTTTGCGACCCCATGGTCTGTAGCCCACCAGGCGCCTCTGTCCATGGGATTCTCCAGCAAGAATACAAGAGTGGGTTGCCATGCCCTCCTCCAGGAGATCTTCCCAACTCAGGGACTGAACTCAGGTCTCCCGCCTCATAGGAGGATTCTTTCACGGTCAGAGCCACCTGGGAAGACCTTCACTAGGCATACTTAGAAATGGTGCAGAAACACACCCTGCCATATTTTATTACAGAATAGCAAAGATTTAAATGCATCTTCAAAGCTGACACACTGCATCATGCAGGGAGCTGCCAAGAACATTTAAAGTATACAGTGTGTGCATTCACAGTGGAGGGCATATTGAATGTAAAGCCTTCAGAGTTTAATATTTTAATTTGGCGCAGTTGGTCCGATTCTTTGTGAACTGTTAATCTTTTCAACCAATACAGCAAAATGTCAGTGTCTTCATTTGCCGAGTATAATAGGCTTATATCCTGAAACAATCAAGTCAGAATAGCTTGTCTGTTGCTTGGTGGAGCTATACAAATTCCTCCTGAGCCCGTGGTTGCATTCCCTGCTTTTTCCTCAGGGTTTTCTTACACACGCCCTTCCTGTCTTGTTGGGAAAATTAGCCACATTTATAATTTTTTTTAGAAATCAACTATATGGCTTAGACTATTTTTAGATTGTAGTATAATTCACTTTATGTTTTTTCAGGATTGATATAATTAGCAACTAAAGACATTTGTATTAATAAAGTAGAGAAAACATTATCCTTGTTTTAACTACTACTTTAATTTTTTTTTGGTAGAAAAAACTCTAAGATTTGGAAAAGTCTCATATTTGCAGTGTAAAACCAGAAACATGAACAAAGTCATATTTAATAGAGATTACTACTTTCTACCAATGGTCATATTCAACTTCATTCTTCCCTGGCAAGGTAAAATTCATTCTGTTCAATTCTTTTCTCTTCTGATTGATTTCTCTGCTAAAATGTAGAAAATGTCATATTATTAAAAAATAAAACATAAACATTAACAGTTCAGTGAATAGATGGTTTCATTTCCCCAGATTCTATAATTGTGTAATCAATTCCATGATGTCATATATTCTGTTTAGAACTCTTGTTGTTTTAGTTGGTTTTATTAAAACTTTTGAGTTACAGTGATTCAGATAGGGAAGTTTTGCAAGTGTTGTTCACTCTTGTTGAAAAACTTCAGTGATTATGCTGCTTTATCACATTTTACTTCTAATATTCCTGGTCTTTTATGCACAGGATTGAAAGGACTAAATCAATATGTGGCAGTTACCACTTGTTATCTCCAAGTGAATATTTATAGACTAAATAAAATGATTATACAGGTAAGAGTTATCAAGTCCATTTCAGGAAGAATTTCATAAAATTAACACATCTGAAGTTGAACCTGTATTACAGGAAATATAATCTCTAGTTCATGTATTTCTAAATGAAGGGTGCATTTACAGTGTACCCCCTTCCTCATGGAGGGAGTTTGTCGCTGGAAAGTTTTTCTAATCGAGGGTTTTGGCACCACACATTGAGCTGACCTCCTCAAGATTTTCTAGTTGTTATTCATTATCTGAAATAGTATGCTGGCATATCGACTACTTTTTAGATAATGTGTTCAGATTTTATTTCAGTTTTGGTGATTGTTTAGGGTTTTGCTTTCCCACCTGCAAGTTAATATAATGTTGGGGATCACACTTAATTTAACCAGAGGCACAGGTAGGTCATATGCACACACTGCTCTTACTCTATTAACCCTGGAAGGCAGGGACCACTGTGTTTCACCCCTGCTTCTGGGAACCCTCAGGAGAAGAGCTTAATCCATTAGATTGTACTGCTAACAACCCTGGCCCTGGAGGTTCAGACCTTGAAAAATCTGCCTGTAATGCTGGAGACCTGGCTTCAGTCCCTGGATTGGGAAGTTCCCCTGGAGAAGGGAATGGCAGCCAACTCCAGGAATCTTGCCTAGAGAATACCATGGATGGAGGAGCCTGGCTGGCTACAGTTCATGGGGTCTCAAAGAGTCAGCCATGACTGAGTGACTAGCACACACACTAATTACACATAACTCAATGACGTTTTTAGTCCTAGCCGCGATAAAGTGATTTGGCCTTACCAATTTAAGCCATTCAAGCCTAATTAAAATCATAGTAAACTTCCATTTTATCTGTGAGGGAGAAAAATCATGCATTTAGTACACCCTATAAAGGAGATGGAGATATTTTTCTGAGTAGCATAAAACTAGCATAGAATATTCTATATATTAATTTCTAAGCACATACTGTTTTGTGTACTTTATATTTCATATTAAATAGGAAGTGACACAAATCAACTGTTTTGTGGTGGAGAAAACGCTGTTTAAATTTGCCAGCTAGTTATTCTGTGAACTTTTTCCTAAGCCAAAATACTTTCTATGAAATTGGTGCTATACATCCATAAAAGGAACTCTTTATAACTGAATAGTTCCGTGCGTGTGTGTTAGCCGCTCCAGTTGTGTCCAGCTTTCTGTGACCCCATGGGCTGTAGCCTGCCAGGCTCCTCTGTCCATGGAACTCACCAGGGAAGAATACTGCAGGAGTTAGCCATTCCCTTCCCAGGCGATCTTCTTGACCCAGGGATTGAACCTGGGTTCTCTGCATCCTAGGCAGGTTTTTTTTTTTTACCATGTGAGCCACCAGGGAAGCCCAAACAATTCCATACATATATAATTATCTGTATATATATAGAGAGACAGATATAAGTTCTTTGATGCTTTTGAACACACCTAAGTTTCTATGGGATTCATATGGCATGTCCATAAAACAGAGCATCTTGGGATAAAGATGGTAGATGGAGTAAACTTGTTAAGGGTTTTGCCTATTTGAGGTTCATGTTTCCAGCTATAAACATTGGACTAATATTATTTATGATATTATTTATCCTTATTTCCTCTATGGTGGCTCTAAATGTTAAATTTAAAACATGAGTAACTTTCACTTTGTATAAACATAATAGATGCTCAATAAATATCTTTATTATTACTAGTAAGAAAGTAATTGGTAATGGTTTGGTAGTCAAATTATTCCTCTACTACTTATTAGCTGTTTATCCTTGTCAAGTTGGTTAATTTCTCTGAGTCTCAGGTTCTTATTCTGTAAAGTTGAGACAAAATTTTCTTCACAGTTATTAGGACACTGTGTGTGCTTAGTCACTCAGTTGTGTCCGACTGTTTGCCACCCCATGGACTACAGCCCACCGGGCCCCTCTGTCCATGGGCTTTCCCAGGCAAGGATACTGGAATGCATTGCCATTTCCTCCTCTAGGGGACCTTCCCCAGCCAGGGATTGAATCTGCATCTCCTGTATTGCAGGCAGATTCTTCACACTGCTGAGTCACCTGGGAAGCCCATATAAGAACAATATTTGTAGGGTGAAACATCTAAAGTAAAAGTCACTCAGTTGTGTCTGACTCTGTAACCCCATGGTGAAAGTAAAAAAAAAAAAAAATGTTGCTCTTGTTTTCTTACCAACAGAGGATGCAGTCTTCAGTGAGCGGAGGTTAACTGGGGAATCAGGAGTGTTGTTCAGAAAGACAAATAAGGAATGGGTTAAAAAGTCATCAGAATTATTATTATACAAATGTTATGAGTTTATGCTAGGAGGTAATATTATATTTCAGAACTGACGGAGCTATAGGATTTATTCAACATGTAACAAGAGGACCTGGAGGGTGTATGAAAGGAGTGGGGTTCTGAGGGTGCTGGGTTAAGATGGGCAGAAATCTCAGATTGTGTGTGAAATAGGTTAGTGGCAGGGAATCACTCGCCTTTTACGAATCACCATCTAGGATAGCTCTCATGTTGCTAAGTTGCTAGTTGCTAAGTCACTTCAGTCGTGTCCGACTCTGTGTGACCCCATAGACGGCAGCCCACCAGGCTCCCCCATCCCTGGGGCTCTCCAGGCAAGAACACTGGAGTGGGTTGCCATAAGATAGCTCTCATAGTGTTGGGAAAAGCCACCAGTAAGTGAAGGAGCGATGCCCCTGTTAGGGTAGAGGGTTAAGTCAGGGACCCAATGTGTGGATGGTAATGAGTGGTGTGGTTTGTTGGCCAAATCCCTCCTAAAGGCCTGGGGCACCCCCTGCCCCTCAGCTGCTGGGAGTGCTGGTGGCAGATGATGAGCACTTATATTCATGCACTGGAATCTTGAAGAATGGAGTAGCCACAGTAGACATGCTTCATCTTCTGGGTGCAGCCTCTACCCACGCCTCTTAGGCGTAGTTGATATAAAGCTCCCTACCTTGTCCTCAAGACGAGTCAGTTCTGAAGGGACATCCCAGGCCCAGCACTCACTGTGGAGGTGCTGGGTCTTCCTTCTGCCCTCCCTGCAGTGAGCGCCCCTCTGCTCATACTCCTCCACAGCACATTCTTTTTTTCTTCTTTTAGATTTTTTTTTATGGTAAACGATAGATATTTTCCATCTTAACCTTTTTACACATACAATCCAGTAGGATTAAACACATTCACATTATTACGCAAACATCTCCATTGCCAAGATTTTTTCATCATCCTGAACTGAAACTCTGACTATTGAACATTACCTACCCAACTCCCTCTCATTCCACCCCTAGTAAACATGAGTCTATTTTCTGTCTCGTGGCCACCCTAAATAACTCATATGTGCAGAATCATGTGATATTTGTGTTTTGATGTTGGATTTCTTTCACTTAGCATAATGTTTTCACGATTCATCGTGTTGCAGTAAAATCAAGAATTCCCTTCCTTTTTAAGACTAAGTAATACTCTATTGTATGTATATGTAATGTTTTGTAAACATACATCTGTTGATGGACACTTGAGTTGTTTTTGACCATTGTGAATAATGCTGTTATAAACATTAGTATACAAAGGTATCTTCCCTATTTCTAATTCTTTGGGGTATATACCTGGGAGTGGAATTGTTAGATCATATGATAATTAAACATATGATATGTTTAATATTTTGAGAAAGTTCCACAATATTTTCAGAAGTGGCTGTACCAGTTTACATTCTTAATGGTTTAAGCCATAAGGGTTCTAACGGTTCCCTCATTAATACTTATTTTCCTAATGGGTGTGAAGGGATATCTCATTGTCATTTTGATCTGCATTTCCCTAAAAATTGGTAATACTTGGTATCATCCCATGTCCTTATTGGCCATCTGTATATCTTTTTTGGAGAAATGTCTATTAAAATCTTTTTTCATTTTTAAATTGAATTGTTGGGTATTTTGTTGTTGATTTGTAGTGGTGGTTTGTATATCCTAGATATAAAATCCTTATTAAATATGATTTGCAAATAATTTTTAATTTTGGGGGTTGCCCACAGACCCTCTCTTCACAGTATCTTTCAGACAAAAGTTTTGAATTTTGATGTAGTTTGGTTTGCTAATTTTTTCTTTTATTTTGCTGTCATGTTCAATATATCATTGCCAAAATCTATGTCATGAAACTGTTAATTTGGTTTCTACATTGAGATTTTTGATCCAGTTTGAGTATGTAGTGTTTGCATACAGTATAAGATAAAGTCCAGCTTCATTCTTTTGGATGTGGATATCCGGTTTTCTCACTATTTGTTGAAATGATTATCCTTTCCCCAATTGAATTGTTTTGGCACTCCTGTCAAAAATCATTTGACTGTACATGTGAGAGTTGATATCTGGGCTCATTATTTCTGTTTCATTGGTCTAAGTGTCTGTCAATACATCAGACCACACTGTTCTGATTACTGCAACTTTGGAGTGAGTTTTGAAATCAAGAGATGTGAGTCCTTCAAATTTGATCTTCTTTTGGATTGTTTTGGCTGTTCAGAACCCCTTGAAATTCTGTAGGAATTTCCAATACACTTATCCTGAGTTTACAACTCAGTGAACTTTCTGCATACCAATGTCCTTCTTTTAATATCAGTATTTAATGATCAACTAAAATACATTAAATTCATTTTTTTTCATCAAATATCTTTCAACACTAAGAGCTAATTTTTCCTGGGACTACAAAAGTATAAGAATTTTCTTTTTATGTAATGACTACAGTCCTTATATTAGGTCAAAAACATCCAGATATCTCACAATATCCTTTCTTTCCTTTGCTGAACTTTTCTATTAACACAAATAACCATTCTCTTGATGTCTGACAATGATAGTTTTGATTTTATCTCTTCATATACCTAAACAATTTGATAGTTCCCTAATAATGAGAGTTATTGGAATGTTATTAAATTTAACTAATTAAGTAATGTACTCTATGCTTTTCTTTTATATATAAATTTTTGTCTAAAGAATTTAAAAAGAAGAATGTAGAAATTATAGTCTTGGCTGATATACACAATAAGCGATTAGAAATCTTTTGAATAATCTCATATGTCTGAATAGACTGGCAGCAAGAGGTTTATAGCACTAGAGAAAGTAGATAGTATAATTGTTAATAAAGCTCTATGATATCACATCTATTAGCTTTTCAGCAAATAAGTAGGAATTAGTAGTCTTTTTTGGGTTCAGAAGCCTATTTTAAAATTTCGATTTTTAATGTGCTATGAGCTTTACACCTTCTAAGATCTTTAGCAGAGCAGCTTTGCAGATATTAATTATTCTGAACTTATTCTTGTAATTTATATTTTTACATGTGCTGTGTCCTTCTGATTTATTGCTTTGATCTTATTTTTGGTTCAGCAATCAATTTGGTTGAGGTCCTGATCATTCCAGTTAATTTAGTGAACTACAAGATATAAAATTATTCTAAGTAAAATCTCCTCACATTTTCACAGTGGTAGGGGTCAGGGAGAGTTCTTACATGAAATATTTAAGAAATATCTGACTATAACCTAACCAGCATGTGGGGAAATTACATTATTTCTTAGACTATTTTAACATCAAAGTAGCTCTGAAGTGAAGGATAGTCATTAACAGCTGAATGACTGAAAGTATATCTGGATAGTACACTTAAACACATTTCAGCAGGCTAAAATAATTTAAAATCTGAAGTGTGATCTAGAATCACATATGTCAATTACTATGTTGTCTGTGGTATTAAAAATGCATGCAGCTGGAGGCTTTAATTATATGAGATTTCTCTAAGAAATGCTTTGGCTTTTATTTTTTGAAAAAGTCACCTTTTCAACAGTCCAAGGGAAAACATTTATAAAATGCATCATGCCTTTTCCAATTACCTATTACTTAAAGACAGAGAAACACTAGAGAGTTATAGAAGTGAACTGAAAACATGGTTTTATATTAAATCTGATTATTGTTTGCTGACAGCAATTGCCTGGGAAAGAATAAATTTTTGAGTCAGACTTTTCTTCTCCCAATGCCCATGTCATTAAACCAAATGTGATCCAGTATGTGTTGTCTTGCCCCACTATAATAAATCAAGAGTTTTACAACTAAAATTTTCAAGTAACTTTTGGACTTATCTTTCACTGATAAGTAATATTTATTTTTCTTTCCTGTTAATAAAGTCCAACAAAATAAAAATAACAATTGACATGATATGAAGTGACTCAGCAGCAGCAGCACATATACACACACACATACATATATAGATACTGCACATTTTTCTTCATACATTTGTATTTATTACAAGATACTTTTATTAGAAAATTATTAGCTTATATAAAGCTACACGTGCTCAGTCACTCAGTTGTGTCCGACTCTTTGCGACGCCATGGACTGTAGCCTGCCGGGCTCCTCATTCCATAGAATTTTCTAGGCGATAATATTGGAGTGGGTTGCCATTTCCTATTCCAGGGTAAAGTTATATGAACTGCCTCTAAATGTATTTCTAATAGATACAAGGTCCTGGGAACATCACTAAACTATGAACCTTGAGAAATCCTTAAATCCACCATCTCTTAAGACAAAAATATGTCTCAAGAATGCAAATTGTTTTTATTTCTTAGAGGAAAAATGAGATTTAAAAATATTTATTTTATCCTCTAGCCAGGTTAGGTCTCATATGCAGATAAGGAACATGAAATTTGCAAAATGTGTATTTTTGGTAAAATCTTCATGGAAAAGATCTGGTTGCCTTCTAGATAGCAAATTTCTATTTGCTGGGATTTCCTTATTTTTCCCCTTCCAGAATTCCTGGCAACAATACAGCTCTTCACACTCCCAAGGAAGCAGTAACACACATCAGGCTCATGTGGGTTAGATAGTTCACTGACTTGATGGCTTACTCTTTTACAATGACTCTCTGTATCCCTAAAATGAGCCTGGGTTGACTTTTGTTCAGATTCAAGAGAGTACTGGAATAAATCTCCTCTTTAAGTGGCAGGAGAAAATCAAATGTATCTCTCATTAAATAAAAAGGCAGTGTGAGTTTTGGAACTCTTCCTATTATCTACAAAACGTCTTGTGGGACTCAGACTAAGGATGTGGGGGGAAAAAAGGCTAATTTTTTAAAGGGTTTTTCAAATAATCATTGTTCGGTAGAGCAATACTGAAAAAGATCTACCGAGTAGATGGGATATTGATATTCTTTAGGTACTAAGAAGAAAAAGGCAAGCTTAAACTTTGATGAATTCAGTCTTTGACCAACATTCTTTTTGTTAGTTTCAGGTCTTGCTTTTTCTTATAAAAATGCGAAAACATGTAGAGGTTTTTAATTGGATATTTATCTTATTAAGCATTTAATTAGCACCTTCCCCATGTAACGGTATGTGGTTGCTATTCCTTGGGTGACAGATATTCATAGATTGTTTTGGAGTCTGGGGTGCATGACTCCCCTTATTAGGGAGCATTGTGATTCTGAGGTCTCCCACATCCTTCACTGCCATACCCTCCCTCAGAAAAGATCCTTTATTACTCGTGGAAAAATTTCTTGTTCTCCAGGGAATTTTAAACCAATGTCCTAAGAGGCAAAATTGTGTGATTTTATTCTATTTCTGCACTTTGACTGAAATTGTGACATTAAAGCCATAAGAGGTTCTGTACTCTTTCCTGTCAGATGATGGAACCCAGGAAGGGTGGGGTGTAGCTTCAGACAGAGGTG
>NW_024070191.1:8159648-8238395 GCF_014754425.2 Oryx dammah
TGTAGCTTCAGACAGAGGTGCCTGGGAAGTTCACTCCAGCCAGGGCACTCCCCTCACTGCCCTGATGAAAGCCCGAGAGTGGGCTTCTCATCCACATTGTATCATGGATGTTTTTCTGTAAAGCACCATGTTCAGACTTTGCATCATCCTTTAGAATACCAGAGACTGGGATAATGCAATCTTTCTGAATTAAAAAACAAAGGGATAGCACTTGTGCTAATGTTTCGGGTTAGTATTTTTAGGTGATTTATACAAGGAAGTGATTGCTCTCTTTTTGAATAGCACCAGTTAACAGCTAATGTTTTTTTTTTTTTTTTTTCTCAGTCTGTATAGCTGAAGCTAAATAAATTGAGAAATGTCTCAAGGATATTTATTATCTTATTGGTCCAGTTAGAGTCGTCTTCAGATCTATTCTAATACTATTTCTGCTGTACTAGGTTGTACCTTTTAAAAATAAAAGTGACTATAAAAGGGAGATTATACCTAGGAAGGGCTTCCCTGGTGGCTCAGAGGTTAAAGCGTCTGCCTGCAATGCAGGAGACCTGAGTTCGATCCCTGGGTCGGGAAGATTCCCCTGGAGAAGGAAATGGCAACCAACTCCAGTATTCTTGCCTGGAGAATCCCATGGACAGAGGAGCCTGGTGGGCTACAGTCCACAGGGTCTTAAAGAGTCAGACACGACTGAGCAACTTCACTTTCACATACCTAGGAAAATACTTAAAATGTCAATAATAAAGGAAAAATCTGACTTTCCTTCTCTCGTAGTTAACGTTGGGTTGGCCAAAATGTTTGCTCAGTTTTTCTATAACATCTTATAGAAGACCCAGAAGAACTTTTTTGGCCAACCCACTATATAGTTTGATTAAATCACAGATGTGTTGTTTGATTTGGGTACAGTGTCTGGGACAGAAAATGCCCCAGCTCTACCCTCCCTCTTGTAACAAGGCAGTGTGTGGTGTGATACTGATGGGCCTGGTAAGAGATGAGTGGCCATTTGTCTGGGGATCACTGACTGGAGGTTTGATTTGAGGCCAGACACAAAACCTCTTTGAGACCAGTTTACTGACATTTACAAAAGCAATATCATTTTCTTGCCTCAGTCACAGAACTTAGTCAGATAATATGTAAAATATTACATGAACATAAGATTTTGAAAAGGCGTTATTTTAGAATATTGGATTACCTAGTCTAATTAATCACCAGCATCAACTCCTCAGCAGAAATATGTCCCTGGAATCTTACCCTACCTTCCCCCTCACTGTCTGAGGGATTCTCATTTCTGCCCCCAACAGAAAATCCTAAAGCAATTGGATATGAAATCCTTAGAAAAGCAATTTTTTCTAATATTGACTTTTATGTAAGTGATATGGCCCTGCTGAAGCATTTTGGAAGTGAGATGTCAACTAACCAAATCATTGAGATTCCCTAAAAAACAAATTTATCACCACTTCACAATCATATGTCCATATTATGGTGACAGATGACCCAGAAAACTTGAGCTTCTGCCAAAGTGTTTTTAAGTTTCAGTGTATCACACCGTGTTGGTATGTGATTTAGACCTGATCTGGGGCCTTTGGTGTGAATTCTTTCATTTACTGATTTCAATACAAGGAATGTCTCCTTAGAACCATTAAAACTGTCATACATTTTAATGGATTCTACTGAAAACATGAGGCCTTTACAATCAGGTCTAGAAAGAAATGTGCATTGGAAGCCATATTTCTCCTCCTCATTTTCCAGGTCCCTGTGGTGTGGCAATACCATCTCTTCAGATTTATAGGTAACATTTTTATGTCATGTCATGGTGACACTTGTTTGTGATTGGCCTGTATTTCTCTGGGTTGTGGTTTCCTTACAAATTAATTTGTTATTCATATACACATGCAGTTTGTTTATATATTTACTTGTTCCTTAGAAATATCCAGGTGTAGATAAGTTTTTCCTGCCAAGCATTTCCACCACCCATTATTTTAAAATCAGGCAGGCATTCACTTGATTCATGTAACTGGTGATAAACCAGCACTTTGGCAGGCTGCTCGAATGTATTTGGCTGTGTTGACGGGCCTGATTCAGCTGTAAGTGCATTCAAGTACACACTCAGCTCTAAATCCTTAGGAGTGTTCTTGACGGAGGCCACAGGCTGTACACACAGCTCCATAGATGACATCCTAAATCATTATTTGGGGAGGTATAAATACATATAATTATTGTGTGACATGACACCCTATTTCAAAGGCTATGAAAAGCAGAGCCCTCAGATCAGAAAATGGGATTCCAATCTTATGTGAAAGTGAAAGTGGTAGGTAGTTGCTCAGTCGTGTCTGACTCTTTTGCGACTCCATTTACTACATGTAGCCTACCAGACTTCTCTGTGCATGGGATTCTCCAGGCAAAGATTACTGCAGTGGGTAGCCATTCCCTTCTCCAGGGGATCTTCGTGACCCAGGGACTGAACCTGGGTCTCCTGCATTGCAGACAGATTCTTTACTGTCTGAATCACCAGGGAAGCCCCTGTACATGCCAAGAAATAATTCTCTCTCTGTTCTTTGACTCCAGAATAACAAAATACAGCATAGCACATTTTTACATAGGAAAGATATTTTTCTAATATTCTGATGCTCTCTGGAAAACTATGTAAATTGTAACTATGATAATGGATGTACTCATATTCACACACAGCATTGCATGAGAATTTCTAGTCTTTATACAGAAGGACTAGGTTCAAGTGTATGCTGGAAACATCCTGCATAATAAGGTTTGAGTATAAAAAAAATATAGCTTAGGGAAGATAAATTCAAGAATATTAAAACAGTGCTCTTTAGTCTATGAATTGCTTAGTTGTAAGAGTAATTAAAGTTATTATTATTTGGAATCACAGACTAGAAACTACTACCTTTTTTCTGCTTTATTTTTTGATACTACTTGTCACTAATTGACATTTTCTTACTCACTAATTTTCTCATTGTCTCCTTTTGGAGAATGCTGCTCTGTGACTTTGGACATTTTCTGTCCATTTATTTGCCCTGTCTGTAATGATTAGAAGAATGTCTGCCATGTAGGGATAAGTAAATATTAAATCACAAAAAAGAATGATTTCATAATTTCTGTCTCTGGAATTTTTCTAAACTGTATACTGCTGCTTTGATTTCTGAGGCTATAAAAAATATCCATTTTATGTGCTATTTATTATTTTAATTTTTCATATATTATAGGTGTGTGTAAATAACCTTGAAGGGCTATATATATCTTCTTACATTTTGAAGAAATAATGTAGAATTTAACAAGGTCTCAGAAAGATATACGATGCGTTCTATTCCCCAAAGAGGTAAAACCAGGAGATGAAGTGGGCCATACAAATAGTAAAGGAAACAGCAGAGAGTGCAGTGTTTATTCCTGGGAAAGAGGGCTACAGAAGAAATATTACCTAGTCAGTTGGTTCTCCTGTTTAAAAAAAAAAAAAAAAGAATGAAAGGTAATGTGTGCAAAAATGACACAGATTCTACAAAAAGTGAAACAATACTAATATAAATAGTGGATCGAATGAATTATTAGTTTATCACCAGATTCTGAACTAGTATTGCCATCTCCCTGGACTAAAATTTTAAGGGTATGACAGTTTTATTCCTACAATTTAAAAGAAAGTATTTTGGATACCCAAAATATACAATGGGCATTTAAAGTGCAACAATAAGAAAGTAAACAAACCAAATGAAAGTGTGCAAAAGATCTGAAGGGCAGATGGTGGGAGCCAGCAAACTCACTGCTGGACTGTGAATTCATAGATAAGAAGAGGGGGCTGGAATGAGCTATATGGTGGTGAAAGTGACTTGGAGAGCTAAGTAAGAACACATGCTTAGTCTAATACAGATGGGTACATATAAGAATACTTATTGGTATGCATATAAAAATACTTAGAGGTATATGTATCGGGGGCTTCCCTGGTGACTCAGGCAGTAAAGTATCTGCCTGCAATGCATCAGACTCAGATTTGATCCCTGGGTTGGGAAGATCCCCTGGAGAAGGGAATGGCAACCAACTCCAGTATTCTTGCCTGGAGAATGCTATGGATAGAGGAGCCTGGTGGACTGCAACCCATAGGGTTGCAAAGACTTAGAAACAACTGAGCTACTAAGCACTCACACATAGGTATGTGTATACACACAGGTTAGCTCGAGTGTGTGCATGCACACACACACACAGATTTTTTGCCCTGTTAGTTGAGAGAACCTGATAAAGTGACACACAAGTAGCAACAGAAATACCTAGCACCCAGATCGTAGGTTCTTATTCTCCTATAAAGTGAACTCTGCCATCTAGGACGAATGGTTGATTATAGGGCTGGGATAGCAAACACACAGGATGTGTCTGAGCATCTTGTAGTTTTAGAAGATAAGAAAAGTTCATGTCAATCTATGCCAAAACCAATACAGAATTGTAAAGTAAAAATTAAAAATAAATAAATAAATAAATTTTAAAAAAAAGAAAAGTGCTATACATACACATACACCCACTTACTTAACTGTCTTTCTTTCTCTGTCTCTGTCTCTCTCTCACACATAGACTTTGTTTCTCTCTCTGGAGTATGTCAGAGAGATGCAGGAGGCAGCCAGGGTCAAAATAAAATAAACAGTGTTCAATTATAACCCAACATGTAATACAAATGGCTGTGAGCCCATCTGATGATAAGTGAATGACTGAATAAAGTTAATACATGGGCAGCAGAGCCGGTGTCTCATGCAGGAGAGTTCTAAGTGTTAGATGTCGATCACCCACCCTTGAAGCCCAGAAGCCCACCTCCACACTCATTACGTGTGGGCGGCACAGAGTGACTTCCTGCCAGGGAGGATGTTACAGAAACGAGATTAAAAAAAAAAAAAAAAAAGAGCAACTTTACAGTGAAGAAATATGACAAACACTCCCTCAGCCAGGCGATAAAGGTCAACATTAACAGTCATAAATCATGTTGCTAGTTTGTACCCTTGGTATGAGGTGATGAATATGGCATTTTATTTCTGTGATCTTCCTCCCCAAAGCTCATAACCTCACAGCAATCGTGTCAGAAACAAATTCCAATAGAGGGGCAGCTGACAAAATACTTGACCATTAGTCCTCAAAGCTGTCAAGGTCATCAGAAACAAGCAAAGTCTGAAAATTTGTCATAGCCAAGAGGTGATATCAAGAAAGATGATGTTTAAATTTAAACCTATCCTGGTTGCGATCCCTTGACATAAAAGGGACAATAAGTAAAAGCTAGTGAAATCTGGATTTTAGTTAATAAAGTCTGGACTTTAGTTAATGAATATGTATCGGTATTGATTCACTAATTGCAACACATGTCTTTACTAATGTAAAACATTTGGATCAGGAGAAACTGGGTGCAGGGTTGTGGAAATCAATTTTTCTGTAAACATAAAAATGTTCTAAAGATGAAGTTTACTTATAAAAATGGGTAAAAGATAAAGGTTATTATGAGGTAATTAGAATGCTGTTGCACAACCTGAGTTGCCCATTTTCTAAAATACCGAGTGCCCTAAAAAGATATGCTTCATAATTCTTTATGCTGGGAGACCCATGGTTCTATTTCTGACCCAAGGTTCTATTTTGTATTCAAACTTGTGGAATCTAATGTGGAAGCTTTCCTCTAGATTTCAACCCATTAAGCACAGTAGAGTTTTGAGAGAAGAGGAAGTATTGGGTTGGTCAAAGAGTTCATTGGGGTTTTCTATAAGATGTTATCTTTGGCCAGACCAGTAAGTCAATACTGACTTGGGTAGTGTGACCCAGCATTTAGGACATGGGGTTGGTCTTGCTGCACTGAAATCTTAAGCATCGGTGAGATAGAACCTGTATTAACTCAGTGGTTTTTCCAGTAGTCATGTATGGATGTGAGAGTTGGACTGTGAAAAGAAAGCTGAGTGCTGACAAATTGATGCTTTTGAACTGTGGTGTTGGAGAAAACCCTTGAGAATCCCTTGGACTGCAAGGAGATCTCACCAGTCCATTCTAAAGGAGATCAGTCCTGGATGTTCTTTGGAAGGAATGATGCTAAAGCTGAAACTCCAGTACTTTGGCCACCTCATGCGAAGAGTTGACTCATTGGAAAAGACTCTGATGCTGGGAGGGATTGGGGGCAGGAGGAGAAGGGGATGACAGAGGATGAGATGGCTGGATGGCATCACCGACTTGATGGATGTGAGTTTGAGCGAACTCTGGGAGTTGGTGATGGACAGGGAGGCCTGGCGTGCTACAATTCATAGGGTCTCAAAGAGTCAGACATGACTGAGCGACTGAACCAAACTCAACTGAGTGCTCCTTACATGCTAGTCACCCAAGAGACGTTCTTTTAATTTTCATTGTTTAGAGCAGCCCTATACTCGCTTTGGTCTGATGATTACTAATACAAAGGTTTGACTTGAATTAGTGTTTCTTGAGTTCCTTTTTTTTTTTTGCTAAATCCAGAGAAATGCCTTTCTCCACTTGATTAAAAATGTAGTATAGTGGTAGATTCTACTTGCTGGGTAATAAAAGAGAAAAAAGTGAATTTGACGCTATACAGGTTGCACCAGTAAGGGAGGCATAACAAAAAATGTCTAAGTACAACTGTGGCAGGAAGGTGGTTGTTCATTGATCAGTCACTCAGTCATGTCTAACTCTTTGTGATCCCAAGGAGGCAGCATGCCAGGCTTCCCCATTCTTCAGGATCTCCTGGAGTTTGCTCAAATTCATTTGCGTTGTCGGTGATGCCATCCAACCATCTCATCCTCTGTTGCTCAATTCTCCTCCTGCCCTCACTCTTTCGGAGCATCAGGATCTTTTCCAACGAGTCAGCTCTTCGCATCAGGTAGTCAAACTATTGGAGCTTCAGCTTCAGTCCTTCCAATGAATATTCAGGGTTAATTTCCTTTAGGATTTACTGGTTTGATCTCCTTGCTGTCCAAGAGACTCTCAAGAGTCTTCTCCAGCCCCAGAGTTCAAAAGCATCAATTCTTTGGTGCTCAGCCTTCTTTGGAAGAATACTGAGAAGATGTATTGTTGGGAATCTAGTAATTTTCATGGAAATTTTATGGGTGAATAGGATTTGTGAAAGTGGAGAAAGGAGATGGGGCATTTTTAATGGCAACAAGAGCATGTGTTAAAGATGACAGCTATGAAAATGAACACTGATTTGGGAGCAGTCCTGGTTAAGTGTGAGATAATAGAAAACAGAGTTTAGGAAGAGAAAAAGTGAGAAAGAAAGTTTAGAAATGAGACTATCTCCAGCTTTTAATTCTCAGTTAATCCACTGGACATGCAGAGTGAATCTATTTAAAATGTTCTGATGACTCCAGCTTTAGGAAGATACCTCTGACTTTCTCTGGCTCAAAACTTTCAGCAACTGACTCATCTTCTCTATTATTTTTTTCTAAAATAAGAATAGATACTCATCTGATTGAAATTTCATGAGCTAATATAAAATAAACATGAAATTCACGGTGCTTTAAAGGATTGTGTGTTGTCGCTTCACAGCATGAAGTAATATTTGATACTTTAATCTAGAGGTTATGAAAATAGAAAAATCACTCCTTCTTGAGTGGTCAGAGCTTTCCAGTATTGTAAAAGTTAATTATAATTCAAGTGAATTATACTTTATAATTACTAGGACGAGTACAGTTTTAATATGAATTTAAAATAGTAAGAGTAAGATTAAAGGCACATAATTTAGTGCAAAGTGACATCTTGACAACATATAAAAATTACTAGAAATAATGGTTATTCATATTAAGAAATATAATAAGGACTGGCTGATTCTTTACTGATTTAGATGATTTATATTAGAGTTACTACCATGTGGGAATAGTGTTCTTTGAAACTGGTGATACTGTGTGGGCGTATCACTGACACCCTGATGGTCTAAGGCAAGTTACTTTATTTTCTTCTTCTAAGGACAGACTCTGTCATCACTGATTTGGTGGTTGGTTGTAAAATCTAATATGGTGTCAAACAAAAAGAACACATCTCTGGTTTTCACCAGATTCCCAGACTTAATGTAGTCATGTATGCTAGCCCTTGCAATTTTTTTTTTATTCTAATCCTCTGACTTTCTTTGGGATACAAAGCCGAGAATACTGATTCAATCTTTGATTTGACTTAAAAAAAAAAAAAAAAGGAAAAGAAAACACTAAGAGAGGAAAATTGTATTACAAAAATCTTTGACTTGAAATCATATCACTGTTTGTTCTAGAAAGGAATCTAATGGATGGGAAGTTATGATATTTAAGAAAATGTTTTTAGTCCAACTATATTCTGTTATTCCTCATGTTCATGAACTAACATTCATGAAGCACTTATACCCCAAGTTAAAGGAGAATCATGTTTAGCTAGTTTTTGTGTTATTTTTCATCACATGAAATTGGAATGACCCTGACTTTGACTCTTCTCAAAAATGATTTAAAGGAATAAAATAAACCGTAATTAAAGAAAAAACAAGTTAAAGTCCATATGCTTGGCAAGATACAATTGTTGATCAATTTAAATAGTAAGAAAGTAAAATCCAACTTATTTAATGTGTCCAAGAAAATAACATATTTCACATTTATGCTATTTTCAAGGTGATCCTGGTTAATTAAAAAACAACTATAGCAACACAAACCCAAAGACTCTAAGCTTCACTTAATCCTTCAAGGCTGTAAAAATTGTGATTAAATAGCCAAACAGATTTTCAGCGTCTTGTTACCGTGGCTCTATTTTTGACACAGGTGTTACTGAAGTATGTGAAATAATAGAAATTCTTAAATGCACTTACAGATGGTCAGAACCACTTATAAGGTGTGTGAATATATTCTGAATATGCAACAGATTCACAGGTAGACAATAAAAACATGTACTTATGCAAACAAAGCCAAACAAAGACATCACCAAGGAAGAGAAGGAATAGCAAAGACTTAGCAAACTAAAAGTGATCACTGCAGCACTCAGCAGTGATCTCTTACCTTTGCAGATCTGTCCTGTGTCCAGATTTCCTCCTCTTATGAGGGCGTCATCACGTTTCAATTAGGTCCCACCCTCATGGCATCACTTTAACTTAATCCCCCTTTAAAAGACCTCACCTTCAAATACAGTCACATTCTGTGGTACTAAGACTTAGAGCCTCACCACATGAATTTTGGAAAGACACAATCCAGCCCATAACAGTATCTATATAATGCTTTTAAGATATTCTCTTTATTTGGTTCTCAGTGGGGTGTCCATCTAAGTGTTGTTTTCATTTTGTCTTTTTTGGGGTATGTTGGGATTCTTAAATTTTTACATATCCTTCATTTGGCAACATTTGAGAGCATTAGGGTGGGACCTTTATTTTGGGGGGCTCCAAAATCACTGCAGATGGTGACTGAGGCCGTGAAATTAAAAGCCGCTTGCTAATTGGAAGAAAACCTATTACCAACCTAGACAGCATACTAAAAAGAAGAGACATTACTTTGCCAACAAAGGTCCATCTAGTCAAAGCTATGGTTTTTCTAGTAGTCATGTAGGGATGTGAGAGTTGGATTATAAAGAAAACTGAGCACCAAAGAATTGATGCTTTTGAGCTGTTGTGTTGGAGAAGACTCTTGAGAATCCCTGCAAGGAGATCAAACCAGTCCATTCTAAAGAAAATCAGTCCTTAATACTTATTGGAAGGACTGATGCTGAAGCTGAGACTCCAATACTTTGGGCACCTGATGCAAAGAACTGACTCATTGGAAAAGACCCTGATGGTGGGAAAGATTGAAGGCAGGAGGAGAAGAGGATGACGGAGGGTGAGATGGTTGGATGGCATCACTGACTCAATAGACATGAGTTTGAGCAAGCTCCAGGAGTTGGTGATGGACAGGGAGGCCTGGAGTGCTGCAGTCCATGGGGTTGCAAAGAGTCGGACATGACTGAGCAACTGAAATGAACTGATGACATCAAAGTTTGATTTTTATAATCCATTTTGTCTTCTCCTTCCATTATTTAAATTGCATATAGTATTTTTGTGTGTTCTGTTAATCTTCCAAGCTTTTATCCACATTTCCACTCTTTATTTTCCTTCTGTGCTTCAGATTGACTTATTCATGACAGAGCTTCCATTTATAGTCTGTGTTTCGCTATCCAACCTTTTGCTAATACATCCTTTGAGGACTTAATTTGTTTATAATACATATTCGCTCTGGAAAATCATTTAATTTTTTCCCATAAATTAAAATTCTACAGGAAATTTTTCATCCTTTCATCAATTTACTTCATCCATATTTTTCTTATTTTTGTAACAAATTTATCAGAGTTGTTTGCTTTCTTCCTGTCTGGGTCACCTGTTTGCTCACTTCTGCCATCTGGAGTTTCTTTTATTAAAATTTATTATGTAGATGTTGCTTTCTTTTATATATAGTTTAGCCAAAAAGTTTGTTTGGGTTTTTCAAAAAAACCCGAACATACTTTTTGGACAACCCAATATGTTTTTGATGTATGCTGAACTCTGTATATAAAAGAACCTTAGAAGTTTCAGATTTTGTTGTCTTTCTGATGAAAGGGTTAGACTTCCTCCTATACCTTTTCCTGTTAACATATAGAGTCAAAGATGTATCACCATAGCCCAGCTTGGGGCCAAGTTGTGTCCTGGCTGTGTTTCAGCATTTGTAGTACCTGTGGTTGACTCCTGTTTCCAGAATGTTCCTCAAGAACTTTCAATAGACAGCCTGGTTGCACTTTGGATCCTTAGCTCTGAAAGACTACTGGCAATGCATTTTAGGTTTTTGGAGTATTTTATGTTTTCTGTTTAGCCTATTTTTCCTTGATTTTCTTAGCTCATACCTGTACAGTCTGTCCCCTATATAAATTGAATTAATATGGTGATTATTGGTTTAAAATCTCTCTGATGGCTTAAAAAATGTGATTTTATAACTTTATCTTGCCTTGTTAGTAGTTGACAGTGAGAGCAATTGTCTACCCCTGATCATCTGCACTTCACAGAAGCAGATCTCATTAACATTTTGAGTACAAACAAATCTACATGTATGAGCAGCTAATTTACAGATCCAGAAGATGATACATGTTTCAGGGTCAATTAAACTGAATTTGAAACACTCCACTTGTATTACATGAATTTCAGGTAATAAACCCTCTAGAAGGAGGGTTAATTTATCAAAATGAGTATTATGCACATTTCTATATATGTGTATCTATATATGTTTACCTGTGTATACATGTATATGACAACAAAAATACATGTAATTTTGAATGATAAAAATATGTCTATACATATATATATATGTACAGGTATATGAAAGTGCAAGTGAAGTCAGTCAGTCATGTCCGACTCTTTGCGACTCCGTGGACTGTAGCCCACCAGGCTCCTCCGTCCATGGGATTCTCCAGGCAAGAATACTGGAGTGGGTTGCCATTTCCTTCATCAGTCAGTTCAGTTCAGTTCAGTCCAGTCGCTCAGTCGTGTCCGACTCTTTGCAACCCCATGAATTGCAGCATGCCAGGCCTCCCTGTGTATAAATAAACCTACAGCTATACATTCAGTTACATGTTTTTTGGCCTCCTCGACCGTGCTTGAATCAAGATAAGGCAGTAAATCTTTGTAGAAAACAAGCTATACGTATGGAGTTTTAAGTAATTTAATTAATTCAATAACGATTACCTGTCATCTTAGGGCAAACATCCCAACAAAAATTTAGTGTATCTTCCCAATTGCTTGGTAGCTAGAAATAAGTAAAATTGTTAAGCCTGAGATTTTTAAGGATAGCAATATGATTTTTAAATAGTGCTGTATAAGTTACCTATGTTGTGCAGAAAATTAGTATACCACAGATGTAGTGATTTTAAAAGCCACACATTTATTATCTCACTTGATTCTGCTGGTTGATTCTAAGTCTTCTTAGGTCTTTCCCCTACTCAGAGTCTCAAAAGGCTGCCTTCAAGGGATCAGCCACTGTGGCCTCATATGGTGTCTTGACTGAGGAAGAGTACAGCCTCTCTTCTCCCCAGACTTAACCAGATTTTTGGCAGAATTCCTTTCCTCATGGCTGTGAGACTGACCAAACTCTTGATTTTTGCTGTCTTTCATCTGGAAGCTTAGGTCAGTTCCTAAAAGCTGTCCACAGTCCCCTCCTTTGAGGTCCTCTCTGGATATAAGCAGTTCACAGCTTCCTTCCTCAAGGGCAAGAGAAAATCAAGAGAGTGAACCAGATGGCAAGGCAGCATCTCATCTGCAGGAACAAATCACAGCAGGGCCCGCCTATCACCTTCACCACACTTTCTTGGTTAAAGTCAGTCATGTCTTCCCCATCCCAAGGGGTGGGAATGAAACGTCATCCAGGCAGACAAGGTAGGACCACTGGGTCCTCCTTAGAGATTGTCTGCCAAGGTACTTGACCATTGATGTGACATGTCAAAATATGTGGTTTCAACAGTGCAAGAGGATTCCCTGTAACCCGGCAATCCTACTACTGGGCACAGACCTTGAGAAAACCGTAATTCAAAAAGACGCATGCACCCCAAATTTCAGAGCAGCACTATTTACAATAGCCAGGACATGGAAGTAACCTGAATGTCCATTAATGTGAATGCACAAAGAAGATGTAGTGTATACATACCGTGGAGTATTACTCAGCCATAAGAAGGAATGAAATTGTGTCATTTGTAGTGATGTGGATGAATCTAGAGTCTATCACGTGCAGTGACGTAAGTCAGAAAGAGAAAAATGGATATTGCATATTATGCAAATATATGGAATCTAGAAAAATAGTGCAGATAGAGCTATTTGCAGGGCAGGAATAGAGACACAGACTTAGAGAATGAACATGGGGACACAGGGGAATGGGAGGGTGGGATGAATGGGGAGAGTTGCATTGACATAAATGCACTTCCATGTATAAAACAAATAGCTAGTGGGAAGCTGCTGTGTAACACAGGGAGCTCAGCTCGGTGCTGTGTGATGACCTAGAGGGGTGGGGTGGAGGCGGTTCGATGGAGGCTCAAGAGAGAGGGGGACATATGTATACTTGTGTGTGACTCACGTACAGCCGAAACTAACATTGCAATGAAAGCAGTTATGTGCCAATAAAAAAATATGTTTATGTAAAATTCTCAGCAAAGATAAATATGTGGTTTCAAAAACGAATTTAGGTCATTAAGAAAAAAGAGAAATCAGCTGGTGATAAGCAGTTTAATTGTGCGTGTGTGTATAGTCAATCATCCAGTGGTATCTGACTCTTTGAAACCTCATAAACTGTAGTCCACCGAGCTCCTCTGTCCGTGGGATTCTTCAGGCAGGAATACGGGAGTGGGTTGACATTTCCTCCTCCAGGGGATCTTCCCGACCCAGGGGTCAAACCAGTGTTTCTTGCGTCTCTGGCCTCTCCTGCATTAAGAGAGTTCTTTACCACTACATCACCTGGGAAGCCGTAGTTTACTGTATATATGTCCAAAATTTTTTTAAAAAGAATATATATATATGTATTCTTGGGTGTGTATAACTGTTTCAGAGCAAATAGAATTTGAACCTCTTATTTCTCCTAGGAACTTCAGTTGTTAACTTGAACAAGTATTCTTTACATATTTATTTATTTGCTAAGAAAAAGAAAACATACTTTTTATGTAAAGCCTGATTATTTACACAGGGTCACATTTGTTCTCAAAGGCTGGGTAAAACTTGCATTTAGAGTACTTCTTAAAGTTTGTTGAGAAGAAATCTCAATTCTGAGAGAATATTTGGATTCAACAGCTATAATACCTTTCAAGCCACTATTTAAAATATTTTTAGCCTCAGGGCTTGTGTTTCATTTGACAGCTATCTCATTTTCCTCTTCCTTTTTACTGCAATGGCTGATGCTTTTCAACCCTGAGGACATTTATACTTTATCATGAGAAGCTGAGTGGAACATTCTGGCTCCTGCTCTGTTGGTACATTTGCCCTCATTTTGACCTGGTCGTAGAGTTGGAAATCTGAATTTGGTTTCCTTCATGATGTTAGAAAGTTTTAAAAGTATAAAACTGCTTGAATGTGTTGATTATTTGGGATAACTCATGGAATATATCTGAAAGATTAATTTTTCTGAACTTTCATATATAATATTTTATATCTAATAACAATAAATATAATTCCATAAATCATTTACATCAATCATTTAAACCAGTGGAGTCACTGATCATTTTATACTGAATTTCTAAGGTGAATATACTTATTGAATACTTAGAGTAAAGCAGGGTACAGTGTACAAAAATTAATAGGAGAAAGCTTTATCCCTGTCATATTTGGGCTTTTAACTTTTTATAATGAACTTAATATTTATTTCAAACAGGATGACAGTTTATTTCCTCATATATGATTACTATGGATAAACACCAAATTACCTATGTAAAATTGGTAATAAATATCCAAAATACATCTAAGTCTTGCCGATTTATACAACTGGGCCAAATTGAAATGGCTGGTTTCCTCTTTAACTAAATATTTGTTGCACAGTCTGAATTTCTGAACTTAATTAGAGTTTTGATCAGATTACTCAGGTTATTATGAAACACAGCTTTATTTAATACTTAAATTGAATATTGAAATAATTGTCAATTAACTGACAAATAGCTTTTAATAGCTTAAGTATCTACATTCTGAAATTTTGGGGAATATATTCAGAGAAAAATATGAAAAAGGTAAGAGGAAATAATTAATAAAATTCTCTGTCCTGAATCTCTAAACCCTGTCTCAAATTGCCTCACCAAAGTGAGGAATCCTTTTTGTCTGTTTTCAATCGGATCCCAAACTCAGGCCTTTCAAGTAGTGTGTTCCTTGCCTAGAGTAATAGTCTAGTTCCACCCCACGACCTGCCCCCCTCAACCCCTGCCAGCCGCGCAACCGCCCCTTTTGAGCGAACATTTAAGAGTTCTCCCCGACAGCTTCTGACATTTTCAGTGTTTTTTTATACTATAAATGAGAAACGTGTGAGTACTGGCTTTGCAGGACTTCCCTGGGGGCTCAGTGGTCAAGAATTCGATTGCCAATGCAGGAGACACTGCTTTGATCCCTGGGTTGGGAAGACCCCTGGAGAAGGAAATGGCAGCCCACTCCAGTATTCTTGCCTAGAAAACTCCACGGACAGAGGCGTCTGGTGGGCTACAGTGATGGGGTCATGAAATAGTCTTAGCGACTGAACAGTAATGGCACCTTGCTTTGCTGAGCATTTTAAGTTGTTCCAACAATATTTGCTATGCCGTAACTGTAAATGTATAGAATCAGCTTGGATGTGTGCTTAGTCGATCAATCATGTCTGATTCTGTACAACCCCACGGACTGTAGCCCACCAGGCTCCTCTGTCCATGGGGATTCTCCAGGCAAGAATGCTGGAGTGGGTTGCCATGCCCTCCTCCAGGGGATTTTCCCAGCCCAGGGACTGAACCCACCTCTCCCGCACTGCAGGCAGATTCTTTACCATCTGAGCCACCAGGGAATCAGTATTGGTAAAACATGTGAAAACCACTATAGAACGTAGAACTTGAGAGCACATCAAGTCAGACTGATGTGGTTTCAAAACCTCTATCTTAGAAGGTATGTAACTTTGGATAGGAGAAGGCAATGGCACCCCACTCCAGTATTCTTGCCTGGAAAATCCCATGGATGGAGGAGCCTGGTGGGCTGCAGTCCATGGGGTCGCTAAGAGTTGGACACGAATGAGCGACTTCACTTTGACTTTTCACTTTCTTGAATTGAAGAAGGAAATGGCAACCCACTCCAGTATTCTTGCCTAGAGAATCCCAGGGATGGGGGAGCCTGGTGGGTTGCCGTCTATGGGTTGCACAGAGTCACACACGACTGAAGCGACTTAGCAGCAGCAGCAGCAACTTTGGATAAATTATAATATTATTTTATTATGTATGTTATTATAAATATATATTTACAATACTAATGTCAGGATTAAATGAAAGAATGTATGAAAAACACACAGTGCAGTGCCTCTTCCAGAGTATTCACTGATTTCTATTTTATTAGTACTAATATTACTTCTGTTACTGCTGTAATTACAGTTAAATCTCTCACTCCCTACTCTAATTATCACTATAAAACAATCCACGTAGTAAACTTTCAGGGAATTTCCCATGCCAGAGGACCACTAGTTTTAGAGAAATGGTTGTGTGTGCAGTAAGAACAGTCAGGCAGGGCTTTCCTTTGGGTCATGCTGGAGTAAGAGTCCACTGGCCTGACCCTTGTACGGCTCATGTAATAAACTCTGTAAATAACATATGAAGCTGACACTGAAGGCATTGGAGAGGGAACAGAAAGAGCAGATTCTGGTTAGATAATCATACTCAGAGGAGAGAGTAATGGGGTGATTCCCCCATTTTTGCTAATTTTAGACTGGAGGTAGGCACAGTTGCATAGAACAGTGAGGCTGTCGGTAGAAAACTCAAACCTTAAGGCTTGAGAATCCAGGGACTTGAGTGAAGACAACAATGACTGCAGGAGAGAGAAGGCAGAATCTATGACCAGAAAGAGCCAGGAAGGCAGTACTCCAATCATGTCTGTCTGTTTATCTGGGTGATCCCTGAACCATGCATTTATAGACCAGAATAAAAGGACTTAGCTAAAGAGTAAAGACCAAAATGAAGATCATGAGTGGCTCCCCCAGCAAACAGTGCGCAGTTTGCATCTAAACAAATAAGATTTTGCTAAAATAAATGTTTGCTTAAAACACTTTTAGGAACAACAAATATATTCAACGTCACGAGAGCCATGCATGAATAATTCCAAAATACCTGATAGAATCTGTAACTTGGTAACCATTTTTAAGAACAAAGACAATTAATTGAGAACTAACCCTGATATTCACAGGGAAGAATTTGAAAACTACTTGTATAGATATATATGTCTATTTGTTGCTGTTGTTTAATCACTGAGTCATGTCCAACTGTCCTGTGGCCCAGTGGACTGTAGCCTGCCAGGCTTCTCTGTCTGTGGCATTTCCCAGCAAGAATACTGGAGTGGGTGGCCATTTCCCTCTTCAGGAGATCTTCCTGTTCCAGGGACTGAAACTGTGTCTTCCGCATTGGCAGGTGGATTCTTTACCACTGTGCCACCTGGGAAGCCCCGCATAAGTTTATAAAATATACTTCTAAAACATAAAATATGTGTGTGTGTTTTAATTGCTCAGTCATGTCCTAATCTTTGTGACCCCATGGACTGTGGCCCACCAGACTCCTCTGTACTTTGAAAGGTTGAAAATATAGGAAACATTACTAGAGAGGATAAAAATAATAAAAGTCACAAGCAAATCAAATTTATAAAAATACACAATACCTGAAATTTGAAAAAAAGTATCTGATATCCAGGAGAAAATTCATGAGAAATGAGACAGTGACCTTGGAGATATACCAGTTAAAATTATTTCCTAGGAAGAAAAATTAACAAGAAAGCAGTCTTGGGGACCTGTTAGATCATATCAAATAGATCAAAGTTGATTCCCAGAAGGAGTATTATGGGTTGAATTATCTTCCCCAGATTTAGATGTTGATGCCCTAACTCCAAGTATTTCAGAATATGACTCTTTTTTGAAAATAGGATCACTGCAGGCGATTTCCTTCCCATTCAGGTCCCCGCTGTGCATGAAGTAGAGTTCCCTGTGGTATATGTTATATTGTCATTAATTATCTATTTATACACAGTTTCAATAGTGTGTATCTGTCCAGTGTGTGTGCATTAAGTCGCTTCAGTCATGTCCGACTCTTTGTGACCCTGGACTGTAGCCCGCCAGGCTCCTCTGTCCATGGGAGTCTCCAGGCAAGAACACTGGAGTGGGTCGCTACGCCCTCCTCCAGGGGAGCTTCCCAACCCAGGGATTGAACCTGCCTCTTTTATGTCTCCTTCATTGGCAGGCTGATTCTTTACCACTAGTACCACCTGGGAAGCCCATATCTGTCCAGAGAAAACCATAATTCAAAAAGATACATGTACCCCAATGTTCATCACAGCACTATTCACAATAGTCAGGACGTGGAAGCAACCTAGATGTCCACTGACAGAGGGATGGATAAAGATGGGTAGATAAAGAGAATGAAATACTCCTCAGCCTGCTAATATCTTGATTTAAGTTTTCTTCAAAATTATGAGAATCAAAATTTCTGTTATTTCTGTCCGCTCAGTTTGTGGTCCCTTGCTATGGCTGCCCAGCAAATGAATGCAGAAAGAAAGCAGAAAGAACGTTTGAAAAAATAATGGCTTAATTTTTTTCAAATGATAAGAGATTTCTACTGTGGTGAAAAGATAAGGCTGAGGATAAGTTAACCTTTATGATCTAACATTTCCCACATTTTATGTAAAGTGGCATAAACTTGAAATAGACTGTGGAGTCCCTTGAAAAATTACTAAAAATATAATGAAAATAAGAACATATGAAAATGTTTCAATAAACATGTCAGGAAATGTCAGAGTCATAATAAACAGAGTTGGCAAAGAGAAACAAATAATGCAGTATTATACTAACATGATAAAATACTACTAATTACATTAAATTATAATAGACTACCTTCAATGAAAAGGCATTAACTTGCTATGAAAAAGAAGACATGTCTTATATACAATGACAGCCATAGTTTGAAAACAAATGGCTGGGAAATATATACTATACGTTCGTAGAGTAACAGGCCTTTTATTGATCTATCAGTATTTGATAAAAGAGATTCAAATTAAAAAAAAATATTGTCAAAAAAGTGGGACATTTCCTAATGATGAAAATGTCAATTCACCTTGAATTCATAACTGTCAATGTGTATGTGATAAATCATGTAGCTTTAAAATATGTACAGAAATATTCACATAATTAAAGGACAAATTACACGAGTCCACAATGATAGCTGGGGCATTTTAACAACTATTTCAGCAACTAATAACTAGATTAAAAATCAGTAAAAATATAGAAGACGTGAATGACCAAATCACTTTGATCTACCTGATATCTACAGATACTACACTCAAGAGGAATACAAATTTCATATATTAATGCATATATATGGAGTCTTTAAATAATGGTACAGATGAACTAATTTTCAGGGCAGGAATAGAGACACAGACATATGGATTATGTGGGGAAGGGGTGGGTGGGGAGAATTCAGAGAGTAGCACTGAAATATATATACTACCAGGTGTAAAATAGCAGATGGAAACCTGCTGTACAGCTCAGCTTGGTGCTTGGTGATGACCTATGGGGTGGGAGGCAGGGGGAGGGAAGCTCGAAGGGAAGGGGTGTGAGTGTGTGTGTGTGTCTGTGTGTATGCATATTGTTGTTGTTGTTCAGTAGCTCAGTCATGTCCCACTTTTGGGGACCCCATGGACTGCAGCACACCAAACGTCCCTGTCCTTCCCCATCTCCCGGAGTTTGCACAAACTCATGTGCATTGAGTCGGTGATTGCATCAAACCTTCTAGTTCTCTGTCATTCCCGTCTCCCACTTTCAATCTTTCCCAGCTTCAGGGTCTTTTCCAATGAGTCAGCTCTTGGCATCAAGTGGCCAGAGTATTGGAACTTCAGCATCAGTCCTTCCAATGAATATTCAGGGTTGGTTTCTTTTAGGATTGACTGGTTTGATCTCCTTGCTGTCCAAGGGACTCTCAAGAGTCTTCAGTGGTGAGTTTTAAGCCAGCTTTTTCACTCTCCTCTTTCACTTTCATCAAGAGGCTCTTTAGTTCCTCTTCACTTTCTTCCAAAAGGGTTGTGTCATCTGCAAATCTGAGGTTATTGATATTTCTCTGGGCAATCTTGATTCCAGCTTGTGCTCCATCCAGCCTGGCATTTGGCATATAAAGTAAATAAGCAGGATGACTATATACAGCCTTGTTGTACTCCTTTCTCAATTTGGAAACAGTCCATTGTTCTATGTCTGGTTCTAAATGTTGCTTTTTGAGCTGCATACAGGTTTCTCAGGAGGCAGGTAAGGTGGTCTGATTTCCCTCTCTCTTTAAGAATTTTCCACAGTTTGCTGAGATCCACACAGTCAAAGGCTTTAGCATAGTCAATGAAGCAGAAGTAGATATTTTTCTGGAATTCTCTTGCTTTTTATATATATTTATCAACAACTGGTTCACATTGTCATACAGCAGAAAGGAACACATAACACAACCTTGTGAAGCAGTTATACCCCAATTAAAACAATCTGAACACATTCTTTTCAAGCATACATGATATATTCACCAGGACAGATCAATGGTGGGACATAAATTATCATTAAACTAAAATACGTTGAAATCCCCCCAACATAATTACATTGAAAAACAGTAAGACAAGCCTTTAGAAACCTCTCAAGCACTTGAAATCAAACAAAGATATCCAAATAACCCTAAAGACTAGAAAGGAATCATAGAAAATGATAATATATTTTGAACTAAATGGAAATGTAAGCACAACTTTAAAAATTCTGGAGGCACAGCCAACACAGTTCTTAAAGGTAATATTTTAAATGATTAGGAAAGATGAAAGATCATAATTCAGTGATCTAAGTGTCTTAATAAACTCAGGAAAAAAGCTAATTATTCAAAAAGTAAGAAGAAATAGTATAAGAGCAGAAATCAATGAAATAAAAACAATTAAAAGAGAAAAATCAGTAAAAATCAAATACTGATTCTTGGAAAAGTTTATTAAAATTGATAAAACTCTGCTGAAACTGGTTACAAACAAGTAGAGAACACATGGATGAACAGTATCCGTAACGAATAAAGAAATGTTACTAGAGCTCCTGAGGAAAATAAAGTAAATACGGTCTATTGTGAGCAGCCTAATTCCAAGGTCAACATTATCCTTAAAGAGTCCAAATTTCCATAAACAACATAAGGGAAAAAAAGTTAATAGAAATAACCTTTCTCAGTGAAAGGAATTAAATTCATAATTAACATCTTCCCTGCAAAAAATAACTTAGCTAAGAGATGACTTCCCTGATGAATTTCATGAACCTTTAAAGGATTTTTATTTTAAATATCTAGAAGTCTTTGTCAAGTCAATAATAAAACAACCCTAACATGGGTAGACATTTTTAATAATTACTTTATAAAAGGAGACATCTGAATGGTCAATAAGCATATAAAAAGATAATCAAAAGTCACCAGGGAAATTCGAATTAAAGCTCTAGTGACACTTTGAAATTTAAAACATACATTGATGAGAATGTGGAGCAACTGGAACTCTCCATACTTTGGTGGGAATGTAAAATTGCAGTCATTTTGGAAAATAAATTACATCAGAGATAAAGTTAAATGTAAAATTATATATGACAGATTGTCCTACAGAGTGAAGTCTGAAGCAGAACAAATATATATTAATGCATGTCTGTGAATCTAAAAATTGGTACAGATGAACCTAGTTCCAGAGCAGGAAAAGTGATGCAGATGCAGAAGATGGATGTGTGGCTTGTGGGGAAAGAAGAGGGTGAGAGGAATTGAGAGAGTAGTGTAGACACAGATATACTGTTGTTGTTCAGTCACTAAGTCATGTCCAGCTCTTTGCCACCCCATGGACTACAGCACACTGGGCTTCCTTGTCCTTTACTATCTCCCAGAGCTTACTCAAACTCATGTTTGTTAAATCAGTGATGCCATGCAACCATCTCAACCTCTGTCGTCCCCTTCTCCTCTTGCTCTCAATCTTTCCCAGCATCAGGGTCTTTTCCAATGAGTTGGGTCTTTGTATCAGGTGACCAAAGTATTGGAGCTTCAGCTTCAGCATCAGTCCTTCCAGTGAATATTCAAGGTTGATCTCCTTTAGGATGGACTGGTTGGATCTCCTTGCGGTCCAAGGGACTCTCAAGAGTCTTCTCCAACACCATAGTTCAAAAGAATCCATTCTTCAGTGCTCGGCTTTCTTTATGGTCCAACTCTCACATCCATACATGACCACTGGGAAAACCATCACTTTGACTATACAGAATTTTGTTGGCAAAGTAGTGTCTCTGCTTTTTATATGCTGTGTGGGTTTGTCATAGCTTTTCTTCCAAGCAGCAAGTGTCTTTTAATTTCATGGCTGTAGTCACTGTCCACAGTGAATTTGGAGCCCAAGAAAATAAAGTCTGACACTCTTTCTATTTTTTCCCAATCTAGATACCATAATCTTAGTATTTTTTTTTAATGTAAATTTAAAGACAACTTTTTCACTCTCCTCTTTCACCTTCATCAAGAGGCTCTTTAATTCCTCTTCACTTTCTGCCATAAGGGTAGTGTTATCTGCATATCTGAAGGTTATTGATATTTCTCCTGGCAATCTTGATTCCAGCTTGTGCTTCATCCAGCCCAGCATTTCTCAGGATGTACTCTGCATAGAAGTTAAATAAGCAGGGTGACAATACACAGCCTTGACGTACTCCTTTTACACTATCATGAGAAATAGATGGCTAGTGGGGAAGCTGCTATAGAGCAGAGGAAGTGCAGCTCGGTGCTCTGTGATGGTCCTGAGGGATGGGAGGAGGGGTGGAAGGGGGGATTCAAGAGGGAAGGGATATATTTATACATATGGTTGATTCATTTCATTGTAGACCAGAAACTAACAACATTGTAAAGCAGTTATACTTCAATAAAAATAAAGGAAAAAGTACCACATAGGACCCCATAATCTCAGTTCTAGAACTTTGTCCAGGTGGAATGAGATGCATTTGCACATAGTCACCTGTACACAAATCTCTGTAGTATCATAGAAATAATCCAAATAACCTAAATGAGCATCCACTGATTCTAACAAAATTTTGGTACATCTGTGCTGTTGACTGCATGTTGCAGTGATCACGTGGATCATTGCAAATTATGCTAAGTGAAAGGATGAGACAAGATGGCATGATGCAGGAAACATGATATTTTAGAAAAACCTAGTAATACTGACTAAACATAAACAATAAATGTGGTACTTGTAGGAGTCACCTATGATAAATATACATACTTGACTTTAGCTAATATCAATAAGTAATTCATAAAGGAAATTCACATATAGCCAACTTAAATCAATTTGGTTTTAACGTAGATACTGATTTAGTTAATTCAGGACCCTGAAGAATCTTTTTTTCTCTTGAATTTCATATTACCCCAAACCTAAGGAATTCCACCATGTGGTTGTGAATGACTTTTTCATGATGCAGCTTTCCTGGTGGCTGAGACAGTAAAGAATCTGCTTGCAGTGAGGGAGACCTGGTTTTGACCCCTGGGTTGGGAAGCTCCCTTGTAAAGGGAATGGCAAACCACTCCAGTATTCTTACCTGGAAAATTCCATGGGACAGGAACCTAGCAGGCTACAGTCAATGAGGTTGCAAAGAGTCTGACGTGACTGAGTGACTAACATTTTCACTTTCACTTTTTTCATAACATGGATTATGTCTCTAAAGTTACCAAATACATTAAGAACCAAGAATATACTTATAACAGAATTTGAAAAAAAAAGTTCAGAGTGAAAGATATATAAATAATTGAGAATGTTATATGGCACTTGAACATAATCTTGATTCCTATGAATGAACTTGTTCACAAGCAAACATTTTACCTGTCAAATATGCCTTTAACATTTGCTTGAAGCAGTTATTAACAGTATATAATGAAATAACCATTATGCATACTTACAGTGCCGTTGAACAGGAGACTTTTAAGACTGAAGACAATTTAAGTGACTTTCTAAAATATTCAGATTCTTTATATTCATAGTCGTAAGAGAAAGAAAGGCAAAATGATTTTATGTGGTAGGAACCTGAACTTCACATTAGATGATAGTTAGAAAAGTTCTTGACTATAAAAAAAAAAAAAGGTTCCCAAAAGTCTATACTCCATGACAACAATCATACTGTTTTAAATCAATGGGAATTTTAGAATGCAGCAAAGGGATTGAATTGAGCCCAGAGTAATTAATTAAAATGACAAATGTGTGTAAATAATGAATATAGACCATTGTAATTAGAGACTCACCAGGTGAAGTAAATACGCTGTACTTTCATTTTCAAAATTGCTTATAGCCTGATAGTGAGATGATTTTCCAGGGCTGGTCTGAAATCCCAAGTCTCTGCAGACAATGGGTGATCTAGTTAGAGTTTCCCTTGCAACAGTGAGTATGCATCTAAAGATGTGCAGAGTTGATAAAATAAATGTTTAGACTAGTTCATAAAATGAGGAATCTCTGTATGAGGTAAAGAGGTGAATGGCCTAATTAACTTGGGGCTAGAAGGAAAGATAACTCATATTTTGTCTTTAGAACAAGGTTAGCTAAAATATTTGTACCTCTTTAATTGTTTTCAAAATGTTGCCAAAAAATCTACACAAATCTCTCCTCTTTTAAAAACTTGAGATTTGTCCAAATGTGATTAATTTGATAACTTATCCTCCCCAATTTACAAAATGGAAATTCACAGCTGTTACTAATTATAAGCCTACCCTTCATAAAATAATCCAATAAAACCATCCAAATTTACTAGAAGGTTAAGTTCAAATGCACTGACTTGAATTAACGAAGGACACTGTTTTGTTTTTTAACTTAAAACTTTAAAAAATTGCATTAATACACTTAAATGATTTTGAAAATATTTTTAAATTAATTGATGGAAAGGTTTAGAGAACAAAGAAACAGGTGACTAAAATATTGAGTCATTTATATTGAACATAAATGAAAACAAAACACCTAAAATTCTGATAACCAATGGATTCCTTTTCTTGAAGCTTTGCTGCATGCTCAGTCGTGTCTGACTGTTTCTGATCCCGTAGACTATAGCCTGCCAGGCTCCTTTGTCCATAGGATTTTCCAGACAAGACGACTGAAGTGGATTGCCATTACCTCCTCCAAGGGATCTTCCCGACCCAGTGATTGAACCCACGTCTCCTGCATTGCGGGCAGGGCAGGTTCTTTACCACTGAGCCACCTGGGAAGCCTGTTGGAGCATCCAGGGTCAACAGTGAAACGTCGCCTTCAGCTTCTATAGGCTGGCTTAAGCAACTCCACTTAGAGTATGCATAGTTAATTTTATACAGTCTCCAAATACATATCCTTTTACGGTTTTCTTCAAATTCACAATTTTTATATTTTAATTATATAAAGATGAGAACCAGTTTTG
This sequence comes from Oryx dammah, assembly GCF_014754425.2. Taxonomy (NCBI): domain Eukaryota; kingdom Metazoa; phylum Chordata; class Mammalia; order Artiodactyla; family Bovidae; genus Oryx; species Oryx dammah. Next base: position 8,184,698 of record NW_024070191.1, read on the forward strand.
TAAACTAAAATATTTACTTATTAAAATTATATTAATATTCTGTAAACTACACACAAAAATAACGAGAAAACGTCTGCATTCATAGAACTGCATGTCAGCATGGCAAATCCCCACTGAGGGAATTTCCAGGACCACCTCATTCATTGTTTAGGCACATTCATCTACTCATACAGCATGGTTAGTCCTCCAGTTCTTTCTCTTTTTTTAATGAAGTATAATTGAGTTACAATCTTTTGTTAATTTTTGCTGTATAGCAAAGTGATTCAATTATATGTGCGTGTTCAATTATATTCTTGTCCATTATGGCTTATCACGGGATAGTGAATGTAGTTCCCTATGCTATAGAAAGAAAGTAGGACCTTTCTTATCTGTTTTATATATAATAGCTTATATTTGCTAACCCCAGGCTCCCGTTCCCTCCCTCCTTCAACCCCGCCCCCTTGGCCACCACAAGTGTGTTCTCCATGTCTGTGTGTCTGTTTCCGTTTCATAAACAGGTAGACCGGTTCATTTCATTTGTATCATATTTTAGATTCCACATATAAGCAATACCATGATTATTGTGTCTGACTTACTCTGCTTGGCACAGTTCCATCCGTGTTCCTGCAAATGGCATTCTTTTGTTCCTTTGATGGCTAAGTGCTATTCCATCGCATGTACCCCATCTTCATCCATTCATCTGTCAGTGGACATTCAGGTTGTTTCCATGTATTGACTCTTGTGGATAGCGCTGCTGTGAACACGGGGCGCATGTGTCATTTTGAATTACAGCTTTGTTTGGATATGTATCCAGGCATCGGACTGCTGAATCATATGGTAGCTCTACTTTTAGTATTCTAAGGAACCAACAGCGTGGGAATCCTCCACTTCTAGAGGGTTTCCTTCTGCTATGAATGTGTGTGTCCAGTTGTCTGCTTCTTAGAGTTGGCATCGACCTTCCTCATCTGCTGTTTGTTTGCAGACTGGCTCCATACTCAGAGGGCAAGGAGAAATCCAAGAAAGAGGCTGACCACTCTAGGTGGGTAGGTGGCAGGTGGTTTAATAAGTTACCACTTACATATGGTGACAAATGTAACTTATGCCACCAAGTAAGGAGGGAACTTACATATGAGAGACCCCCAAGATAAGGAGATCTCTGCACTCACCCACAAGAATATGCAGTGTTTACACATAGAGAGGCCTTAACTGTGTTCAGTCATGTCTACCACCGAGAGACCTCCAGGACACACGCTCTCTTAAGGACGTGGCCTTGTAAATGTCTCCTAGTGCGGGACTAGGGGGCAGAGCGTACACTCCAAGGACAGGGGAGAGAGTGAGGAGCCTCTGATTGCTCAGGTCCAGCGAGTGGGTCCCTCACTGCTCACATCTCTCTCCATGACTTCCTCCAATATCCACCAGCACTGGAGGAGGACTGGGACCATGCAGACCATCAATTCAACCCACTCTTCCAGGGATGTTTTATTGTATGCTTTAAACAGAAATTCTCGAACTGTTAATTGACTCGTTTTGTTTCATATTGTCAGTAGTACTGCAGCCGAGATTCTAACAAAGGCACGTCTATTCCCAAAGCCTATGTTGTGTCCTCGGGAGGATGTTGTCCTTACACACTCCCACTTTTCTTGATAGTTCTTCAGGATGTGTCTCAGAGCCACTGTGCATGACACCCCTGATGCACGCTGACTGCACAGCTGCCAAAGGTGCCCTTCACATGGACAAAAGTGTGCCCGCTTTGGGGAGTTGCCTGGTGCAACTACTCATGTATCTTGAAATTTCTAGTCCTTCGTCTTATTTTTGATTTGATTCTGGGAATCAAAATTTTTTTAAAAGTAGAAAAAAAATCTACTTTTCTATAGTAAATTATCTTAATATCCAGAATTTAGCAATTTGAGTACATTTTTTTCCAGACTGACATAATACGTATAACATGATATAATAATACATATATAGTACAGAATGGGCTTCTCTGATGGCTCAGCGGGCAAAAAATCTACCTGCAATGCAGGAGATATGGGAGAAGTGGGTTTGATCCCTGGTTTGGGAAGATCCCCTAGAGGAGGAAATAGCAACCCACTCCAATATTCTTGTCTGAAAACTCCCATGGACAGAGGAACCTAGCAGGCTACAGTCCATAGCATTGCAAAGAGTCAGACATGACTAAGCGACTAAGCACACAAACACAAATACAGAATATCCATAATATTCAGGTGCATTTTCTTCCATATACAAATTTATAAAGTTTGTTGATACTATTGTCTATCATTGTGCCTTGCATTATAAAAAATAAAAATATTTGGTGAATGAATACATAAGTTTCTATAGAGTGAAATTCTTGGCACAGTTTTACTTATTCACTTTTTCATGTATGTATGCATGCATGTCTGTGTATATGTTAGGTGTGTATTTCTTTGTGTAATCAAGTGACCACATGGCCTTGGTATATTTCATTGTTTTTTTGGCAAAATTCCAGGTACAAATAACTGATAAATAAGCTTTTTGATGATGGTCTGTTTCAAACTGAGAAATTAGCATTCCAGAGAATATATTGTACAGTAAATCATAATTCATTTTAAAGAAAACTTGAACAAACTTAGGGCAAAGCATAGGCTGGGTGGAAAAAATCCTCTGAATGTAACATTAAATGCAGTGCTGAGATCTTTGTAACCATGAGACTTGTTCCACCATGGTATCTGCTTCTTGAGAAGAACTGACCCCATCCCCCAGACACATGGCTTCCCTCATAGCTCAATTGGTTAAGAATCCGCCTGCAATGCAGGAGACCTGGGTTCGATTCCTGGGTTGGGAAGATCCCCTGGAGAAGGGAAAGGCTACCTACTCCAGTATTCTGGCCTGGAGAATTCCAAGGACTGTATAGTCCATGCAGTCGCAAAGAGTCAGACACGACTGAGTGACTTTCACTTCACTTCACTTCCCCAGAAACATAGTGCTAGAGAATAGAGGTCACACTGGTGATATCTCTATGAAGATTCTTGCTGTAGCAATGGTTTGTTGGATTAAATATACTCAATGCACCTTTGAACTCCTGTTCAAAAATTTATCATTTCTCTTTTGACCTCTTTCATTAGTAGTTAGTTTTGTTCTTTCCCTTGAGAATAATTCACAATTGTCCCAACAATGGGTCTTTCAATTTTTCTGCAATTAGTCTCTCACCACTATTCTAGAAGCCTGCTGGAATATTTCTGGATTTTCTAGGGATGAGATATCCTGTCATTGTTAAGCATTCATAGATAGGATTTCTATCAGTTTGATAATAAGGAGATGGATTTCTACATTGTAACCCTGTGGTGTCATTTTATTGTTATAAGTCATTCTTTGAAAAGCAGTGAAACTGGGATTACAGATATATGATAGAAATGTACATTTGGTTATTGAATGTTTGGGGAAGAAACAAGATCATTAAATTCTTGGTAGCTTGCACAAGAGTCAAAAGGCAAAGTCGAGAAAGCTATGTGTTTGCATTTCTTTTAACTAGTCTCATTTTAAATCTTTTTTTTTTAATTTATTTATTTTTTATTTTACTTTACAATTCTGTATTGGTTTTGCCATACATCGACATGAATCCACCACGGGTTTGATTTAAGAGAATATCAGACTTTCTTTTGTTTCTTCAATAGTAATACAAAGCAAACAGCAGACTGCAAAGGTGGGGAAAAGTTGATATTTGCTTTAACAGTCATGGTAGCTAGGGGTTTAATAATAAATCAGCTGTTAACTAGACATGTTTTGTTTCTCCCTTATTCAAATATCAAAGTTTAACTGGATGTGATTATAATTAGGATTTAGTAATGATACTCAGATTTATAACTTTCTATTCCATAGAACTAACAAAAGGCAATATAACTATTTGTAGATACAAAATCATGTTTTTACTTAATTTATATATTTAGCTAATCTTACTCTGTCTTCTGTAAACTCAAGTTTAGGGGAAAAGCAAATGAGTCACTGTACATTGAGCAGTATGGATGTGATTTTTCAATGCTATGTTAATATATCACTGATGTAAAATATCAAAGTCAAGTTCCACTAGCATGTGATATTTTAGGATAGGAGAATTATGTGCTATCCATCAAAGGTAAGTGTTTCTCTCAAGTAATATTTGCCTTTGCTATGGCTATAAGGGAGTATTTGGGGGGAACAGACTAACCTTGATTTGCATTTAATTAAACCAAAATAGGGAATAAGTGTTTGTTGAATTTAGCTCAGTCCCAGTTAATTACCAATGGCACACACTTGGCTAATTTTTTTTGACTAAAATTAGTATTTTGCAATTGATGGCAGTGTCTCTATGTATATTCACTTCATTTCTGCCACTTTGAGTCTCATTAGCTTCCTTTACCAAGACAGAAGACTGCTTTTGGGAGAATATCTGAGCACATTTACTTTTTAATCACTTCATGCCTGCCTAAGAAGTTTTAAAGTTCATTGTAATCAGATGTTCATGCTTTCAGGAAACAGAATTGCTGGCCAGTTGTCTGCAGTGGCTGCAGGCCACTTCTTAGGTGTCCACAGGGAAGAGAGTCTGGACAAAGTCAATCTTCGCAGCTACTACCAAGCATGAGTGTAGACCCCGGGAGAGCAGGGCTCGGGTATAAGAAAGCCTCCAGGGCTGCTTTTCATGGAAGAGACGTGAACAAACCTAGATGAGAACTCTTTGTTCTCTTACCAAGAAAGCATGATGGAGAAAGGAATGACTCTTAAGACGGAGGCCTCTTACCAAGTGGGAGGTAACTTCAAGCACAGTGTTCTGAACCAGCTCCCAAGAAAGGATGGAATCCAGGGGAGAAATTTTTTTTTTTTTTTTAACTATGCTCCCAAGAAAGATGTCACAGCCAACCAGGAAAAAAATTCAAATATCCCTATCATCAAGGTAAATAATCTGCCACTCCCTGAAACATTTCTCCCTAATTGTTCTTGTCTATGAGGGGCTTTGCTGGTGACTTGGATGGTAAAGAATCCGTCTGCCACACTGTTCACAATAGGTAGGGCATGGAGCCACCTAGATGTCCATCGGCAGACGAATGGATAAGAAAGCTGTGGTACATATACTCAATGGAGTATTACTCAGCCATTAAAAAGAATGCATTTGAATCAGTTCTAATGAGGTGGATGAAACTGGAGCCTACTATACAGAGTGAAGTAAATCATAAAGAAAAACACCAATACAGTATAATAATGCATATTTATATGGAATTTAGAAAGATGGTAATGATGACCCTATAGGCGAGACAGCAAAAGAGACACATATGTAAAGAACAGACTTTTGGACTCCTGTGGGAGAAGGCGAGGGTGGGATGATGTGAGAGAATGGCACTGAAATATGTGTATTACCATATGTGAAACAGATCGCCAGTCCAGGTTTGATGCATGAGACAGGGCGCTCAGGGCTGGTGCACTGGGATGACCCTGAGGGATGGGATGGGGAGGGAGGGGGGAAGGGGGATCAGGATGGGGAGCACATGTCCACCCATGGCTGATTCATGTCAATGTGTGGCAAAAACCACCACAATATTGTAAAGTAATTAGCCTCCAATTAAAATTAATAAATTAAAAAATAAAAGAATCCATCTACCAATTCAAGAGACCCATGTTCAATCCCTGGGGCAGGAAGATCCCCTGGAGAAGGGCATGGAAATCCACTCCAGAATTCTCGCCTGGGCAATCCCATGGACAGAGGAGCCTGGTGGGCCGCAGTCTATGGGGTCTCAAAGAGTTGGACACAGCTGAGCAATTAATACTTTCCACTTCGTTTCACTTTTCATGAACTCCTTCTAAGGTTTGATGATGGTAACCAAGGGCCCCTGAATTTCACATAACAGTTTCTCCCAGTCATACAATTGTATTTCAACAGAGAATGTGTTCTACTTGAGCTTATGGTTCCTTTTTCTGGCCTTAGAGTGCATTCCTTACTGCATCATGCTTTCTTACTTCAGACAGTTCAAAATCATCTCCTAGTTTTTTCAAACTCAGTAGGTCATGAGCTTTCAAGGACAGGGAGCATAACTTATTTGTTTTAATAACTCCAAGCCTGCCATAATTACTGTCATATTAAAAAATTCAAGCTCTCAAGGACATGGTGACACATTAAGTCAGAACCCCTTGCTGTGATTTTCAAGAAAGAAAGAAAAGGGAAAAGCCTAGCTCAGTGATTGAACAAGACTTAATTTAAAGGAGGAAAAAAGGTCATAGACAGGGGGAGCAGACATCCTGAAAACCAGGCATCTCTTATCTCTTCAAGGGGTGAGACTTCTTGACCCTTCAACCTGTTTTCACCTTCGTCACATGGAGAGGGAAAGGGCAGGACAGCAGGAACGTGGACACTCCCAGCTTGCTAATCCTTTCCCCTCTGTCATTATCTTAAAAAAGATGTCATCGTCCCAACTTTTCTGTTCCCATCCCACTTTCTCTGCTGAGAACTCATCTCCAGTTACGCAAATGCCTTGGAGGCCCGGTCTGCCTTCTCATTTGTGTAACTTCATCGTTTTCTTTAACACTGAATCATTCAGTACCTTAACCTCATCTTCATTTTAGACTTCTACTTTCTTCATGTTTAATTTGAGCTGCCTGGGAGCCCTTTCAGTTCTTTATTATATCAATAACATGTGTCCTTTGTCTTCAGTCGGCATCTCATAAAACCAGAAACAGTCTTATCTAAAACACAGTGCCATTATGTATTAAAAAAAAAAATCTACCCGGTGTTCACCTGTCTTATGTGTGTGTGTGATTATTTATCTTTATAAAAACATGTATTCATAGATATGTTCAACATTTTATCAACAAAATCCTTCAGCACCTCTGATCTTATTGACCTTTTAAATCTACTCTAGATCAGATGGCTTCTCCTTGAATGTCTATGTATTTGTACATAAACACATACATATATATTATATACATATATATTCCCTTCTTGTGTATGCTCCCTGGTGTGTGTGTGTGTGTGTTTATCTTTGTTTTACTTTATATAATGTTCTTCTGAAATATACTCACAGAACCATAAAATGCAATTCAATGAATGATGATACATTAAGCCTATCATGTGACCTCTGCCTAGATTAAGAAATAGAATATTAACAGACCTCAAATTTCCCAATTAGCCTTCCAAACATTCACCTCTCTTTCCTCTCCAAAGGTTATCCCTAGCCTGATATCTAACACCATAGGTTGGTTTGGTCACTTTTAAAAGTATTTCATATGAAATTACATGATATTTTCTTTTATATGGTTTTGTGTGTGGCTTCTTCGCTCAACACAGTATTAGTGGAATTCCCACTTGCTGTTGGATGTAACTAAAGACTATTCTTATTTTTTTCATGTTTGCCTATTACTATACACTATTCTATTGTGATGATAAAATGATTTTAGTTACCATTCTAATGATAATGGACATTTGGAGATTTTCCAAGTCTGGCCATTTTGAACAGTAGACAATATTTCATCCGTGTCTTTTGATGCACATATGTGTGTGTTTCTCTGACACATGGAACTGTTGAATCCTGGTTTGGGCTTTAGGTCAACCTAGATCATGGCATCAAGATTTCTAAAGAGACATTATCAATTTAAACTGATTCCTACAAATACTCATCAAACTTATTATCAGTACCTTTCATTTTAGTTATTGGAGTTTGTGTGTCTTGGTGATTCATTTTGGTTTTGACTTATGTTTCACTGATTTTTAGTGATATTTATCAAGATATTTGTATAGGCTTTTAGGATATCAGTGTCTGAAGAACTGTCCTCTTTTCTCTTGCTTTTTTCCCTTAGTCTTTTCTCATTTTCCCCCACTGCCAATTTTCACTGTGGGTATTATCACCCACTAATCTTCTCTTCTCTCTTACTATCTTTTCCTGTCTTTCCTTGTGTTTCTCTTTTTTACTCTATCAATCTTGTTCTCTCCACGCATTCACCCCTTTAAGCCTATGTATTCAAAAATGATGCCACATCTTCTCATGATTTCTAGAGTATCCTTCTCTAAGGTTTAGAGCAATATCTTTGGACCAGAGAGCTAGTTTGAAATCTTGTGAGTTACCTTGTAATACTTTATAATAATGTAATTCATATTATGATAAATATTTAATTTCTGAGTATTTTAATAATTTGTGTTTTAACTATTAGTAACTTCTAATTATATTACAATTTTGTTTTAGTTGTATACCATATCATAGTAACATTTTTCTTACAGTTGTGTACAGTCATAAGATTGCAAGACACAATTGTAATATTTAATAGAAATATAGAACAAATCATCTAGAAAAAATGTATAAAATCTATGGTAACAAGTAGTACCAAATGATAGCAGAACTTAGATAATTTGAGGCCTCTGATAAAAGTGATTTTTTTATCTTAGTGAATAGCACAGAATAAAAGCACATCAACAATAAGTAAAAACATAGGTACACAAAGCATATGTTCAAACAAGCAGAGGAAATCAATGGCAAAGGAAAGTTGCAGAATTATGACTTATTCCTACTTTAGAAATGATTAAGAGGTATCATAAAAATAATAGCTATGTGAAGAGAAATAAACCAGATGGCCTGATAGAGGCCTCTCTTAAATCGACAAGTTCTAAGATTCTGTGAGAAACTATGTATCACAAATTCAGGCTCAGGTGGCTTTAATGCAGCTCTCCTCAAGAAATTGAAAGTAATGAAGAAGAGTGTATAACCAGATGACAGAGATGGAGAGTATTCTCTAGTGAGGTTTGCTTCACAAATAATAAGGCAAAGGAATGGATAATGCTGGTGATAAAGGAATTTTAGAAGAATAGATAGAGTCTACCTATAAGAACAAAATTTTAGGTTTTTGACCCCTCAAATATTAACTGATAATTTTCTATGGTGTGCAGTGGCATGGTGCTAGCATAGTAATTTTGCTTTTTTTTTAACCCCTGTTGTTTGAGGGAGGACATAGTTATAATTCAATAAAGGTTTCCCTTGAAATATGTTTCTTTAGAACATTAAGCTGTTTCAGAATTTAAGAAAAAATTCCATGCTCCCATTTTGTATGGCATATTTAATTTTATCTTAAAATACATTCTACACTTTTATGTGTACATCTTGGCAAAGTTTCCCTTCTCCTACTGAATTTGAGATGAGTATTTCTTATCTTTTCAAACTATAATGATCTTGCTTTTTATGGCCAGTGGGTGAGCAGGTCTGCAGAGTATGTAAACAATGGTTTTGACTTTTAGTCAGTCACCAAATTTTTTGTTGCCACAATTTTCTTCTCCACAAAAGTTACCATGATGCAAATTCATGATGTGAGTTTTTATCTTTCTGATGGGAGGAAAAGATAAGAAGGAAGTGGAATCTAGTGGTTATTGGTGGATAGAATATATCAGGATAATCATTCCTCTCTCTTGATTTTTCCCCAGAGCATGGTGGTAAGTATCTAAGGGCCATTTGACACCCTGAAGAGTTGGGAACATATTTGAGTGTTTATGGTTTTGCAAAGGACTTGGCTTGAGCACCAAGCAGGAAGGAGGGAGTTAGGTGTTGGACTCCTCCACAGATGGCAGAAATCTAGCCCTGGGACTGCCTGCAGAATGTGACAGCCTTCAACAGGCTACACCCCCTTTAGAATGTTCTTGCTGTTCAGTCACTCTGTTGTGTCTGACTTTTTGTGACCCCATGGACTGCAGTACGCCAGGCTTCCCTGTCCTTCACTATCTCCTTGAATTTGCTCAAAATCGGGGCCACTGAGTTGGGGATGCTATCTAAACATCTCATCCTCGGTTGCCCCCTTCTCCTCTTGCCCTCAATCTTTCCCAGCATCAGGGTCTTTTCCATTGAGTCGGCTCTTTGCATCAGGTGCCCAAAGAATTGGAGCTTCAGCTTCAGCATCAGTCCTTCCAATGAATATTCAGGGTTGATTTTCTTTAGGATTGACTGGTTTGATCTCTTTGCAGTCCAAGGGACTTTCAAGAGTCTTCTCTAGCACCACAATTTGAAAGCATCAATTCTCTGGCACCCTGCCTTCTTTGTGGTCCAACTTTTGCATCCGTACATATCTACTTCAGAATGGGGCCCAGGAAATTTTGCTGAGCTCAGGGAGCAAGCAAAGGTGCTCCTTTGAAAGGATTTCTTTTGTAAATTGAAACACTGGCTTTCCCCCTATCATACATTAGGAATCCAAATTAATACTAATTGGTGTGGGAATTTTTGAGCCAAAATAACTTAAAGGCTTTTTATAGGCAGGTAACATTACTTAGAGATAAAAACACAGACAGCAGTGTGTGGGGCATTGCCTTACATGTAGATTCCATGCATCCCTTACCTACAGATTATACCCCTTACATGCAGAAAGGGGATATTTGGGGCAGTAAGAATCTGCTTTGCAGGTTTACACAGCTTTCATGACCTTGTTCTTGTACCAACTCTTTGTGCAGTGGCTTCTCCATTTAGATTTAATTTCTAATTTTGAATCTTTCTATAATCCTACCTATAAATTTTGACATTGCCTATTCATTACATTATTTTTTCTTACCTTCTCTAGGTAATTTTAAGAATATTACTCAGTGAGCTTATTTAATGGTTCTCTTCTCTCTCTGTCTATATTAAACATTTTCCTCCATCTGTGCAGCTGATAATTAACAGAATTAATTGCTAGAGATCAGTCATCCAGGAACAAATGCTATGCCAGTATTATTAAAATTTGGGAAAATCCTTAATTTCAGTTGTTAAGTTGGCTGTAGACCAGGGCCCAGTAATCTCACAATACTTGAGATTTAGGAGTTTTATAATATGATATTTCTTTCCCTAAAGAAAGCCTAGAGAAAAGGGTTCATTTAAAATTGCAGGTAAAGCTGAGTAAAAAGAGTGAAAGACAGAAGCTGGGTAAATTTTAAAGATGACAGATCTTTAAGATAGACTTTCTTGAACTTTATTTTGAGGCCTCCGTCCTCCGATTAAACACTCTGACTTCTAAAAGTTCCATGTTTTGTCCTCTAATTTTTTATAGAATTTCTCATAAGTCTATCAGTTCATTATATTTTACAAGTCATAAGTACCCCCTTAAGGGCCATTGATACTGTGTGTTGACTTGTTTTGGGCTGTTTATCAAGCAAAGTGCCAGAGTGGGGAATATATTGAGTCTTTAAATAGAAATCAGATTTTTTTTTAAGAAAGAAGTTGAGGGGACTTTTCTGGCAGTCCAGTGGTTAAGATTTCCCCTTCCGGTGCAGCGAGTGAGGGTTTGATCCCTGTTCAGGAAGCTAAAACTCCCACATGCCTTGAGGTCAAAAGACCACAAAATATTAAACAGAGGTGGTACTGTAACAAATTCAGTAGGGGATTTAAAAATGGTCCACATTAAAAAAAAAAAGTCTTTAAAAACAAAGGCATTGAGATTTTGACAAAGACAATCCCATGCAAATAAGAAAGCAGAATCATGACATTTGGCCTGTGTGTACTCTGCATGTTGCTTTGGTTTCCCCCAACAAGCAGGGTTATGAGGGTTGTATGACCAGCAACCAGGCGGTGGCATGTCTTTCACAAACTGGGAAGACAAACACTAGCCTCCTGAGGAGCGTAAAGAACCTGGAATAAAGTGCGTCCTGACCCCTTTTATGATGTGTTACTTGTCTATGAGCTTCCCTGGTGGCTCAGATGGTAAAGAATCTGCCTGCAATGCAGGAGACCTGGGTTCAATTCCTGGGTGGGGAAGATCCCCTGGAAAAGGAAATGACAACCCACTCCAGTATTCTTGCCTGGAGAATTCCACGGACAGAGGAGCCTGGCAGGCTATAGTTGGGGTTGCAAAGACTTGGACAAAACTGAGCTACTAACATTTTCACTTTCACTGGTCTGGTAGCTTCTAGTCATTAGCACCCAGAGTCCACTGGGTTAACATGGAAACTTTTGGGGACACTCTATCCATTCTCTGTGAAAGTTTCCTTCCTATGTCTTCAACAGAACTAAGAAAATCCAGGAGAGGAAAAAGACCTGTATGTTAAAAAATAAATAAATAAAACTTTGTACATAGATACAAGCAGAAGAAAAAGCATTAAAATGTTGAGTTTTATGCCAGCTTTTTCACTCTCCTCTTTCACCTTCATCAAGAGGCTCTTTAGTTCCTCTTCACTTTCTGCCATTAAATTGGTATCATCCGCATATCTGAGGTTGTTGATATTTCTCCTGGCAATCTTCACTCCAGCTTTTGCTTCCTGCAGCCTGGCATTTCGCTGATGTACTCTGCATATATAAGTTAAGTAAGCAGGGTGACAATATACAGGCTTGCTATACTCCTTTCCCAATTTTGAGCCAGTCTGTTCCACGTCCGCTTCTAACTGTTCCTTCTTGACCTCCATACAGATTTCTTAGAAGCCAGGTAAGGTGCTCTGGTATTCCCATCTCTTTCAAAATTTTCCAGTTTGTTGTGATACACACAGAGACTTTAGCGTAATCAATGAAGCAGAAATATATATTTTTCTGGACTTCTGTTGCTTTTTCTACGAATAGCAAATGGTGGCAATTTGATCTCTGGTTCCTCTGCCTTTTCTAAATCCAGCTTGAACATCTGGAAGTTCTCTGTTCACAGACTGTTGAAGCCTAGCTTGAAGGATTTTGAGCCATTACTTTGCTAGCATGTGAAATGAATGCAATTGTGTGATAGTTTGAACACTGTTTGGCATTGCCCTTCTTAGGTATTGGCATTGCCCTTCTTTGGTATTGGCATGAAAACTGACCTTTTCCAGTCCTATGGCCTCTGCTGAGTTTTCCAAATTTGCTGGCATATTGAGTGCAGCCCTTTAACAGCATCATCTTTTAGGATTTGAAATAGCTCAGCTTGAACTAGAATTAGTTTTGTTCTTAGTGATGCTTCCTAAGGCATACTTCACTTCACACTCTAGGATGTCTGGCTCTAGGTGAGTGATCACACCATTGTGATTATCTGGGTCGTGAAGATCTGTTTTATACAGTTCTTCTGTATATTCTTGCCAACTCTTCTTACTATCTTCTGCTTCTGTTAAGTCAATACCATTTCTAAGCTTAATTGTGCTCATTTTTTCCCATGATATGTTTGTTCCCTTGGTATCTCCAATTTTCTCGAAGAGAGCTCTATTCTTTTCCATTCTGTTGTTTTCCTCTATTTCTTTGCATTGATCACTTAGGAAAGCTTTCTTATCTCTCCTTGCTGTTCTTTGGAACTCTGCATTCAGATGGGTATATCTTTCCCTTTCTCCTTTGCCTTTTGCTTATTTTCTTTTCCAGCTATTCATAAGGCCTCCTCAGACAACCATTTTTCCTTTTTGCATTTCTTTTTTCTTAGGGATGATTTTGATCACTGCCTCCTGTACAATGTTGGAAACCTCCATCCATAGTTCTTCAGGCACTCTGTACACCAAATTTAATCCTTTTAATCTATTTGTCACTTCCACTGTATAACTGTAAGGGATTTGATTTAGGTCACACCTGAATGGCCTAGTGGTTTTCCCTACTTTCTTCAATTTTAGTCTGAATTTGGCAATGAGGAGCTTGGATCACTTTTGAGACCATCTCACCAGACAGAAGATCTAAAGAAAAAATACTGTTTTGGTGAAATAATTCTAGTGAACACACCTGTTGGTCTGAGAACCTCTTGATTCTGTCAACTTGATGTCTTTAAAGCAAACCTCCAGAAATGATCGTGAGACTAGCATTCAATATCTAAAATACAAAGATTATTATGAAGTTATATATTTCAGTAAAGTAAGGCACAATGTCTTTGCCCAGAGCAGGGTGGCAATTTTGTGGAGTTTTGGATATCATGGACAAAGGAATTGATGGTCTTTCAGAAGGTACTATGTGTTGACATTATCTGTAGACATGTGGTTACATAGGTGAGATATTGATGAATGACACTCATAAGTGTGTTTATTGAACAAGCCTGTTCTTTATTGTTGACTTCAGAAGCAAAGTTGAGACACTAGTTGACTTACAAAAATGTTTTCTTTCACTAGTTGTCCATGATCAACTGAACAGTCTTCAGTTTTTGGTGGTTAGTTGTTATTATCACTACAGAACAACTAATCTTTTCCTACATGGGTGGCAAATTTTCCCCCAATGGGCAGGAGGAGAAGGGGATGACAGAGGATGAGATAGCTGGATGGCATCACTGACTCGATGGACATGAGTCTGAGTGAACTCTGGGAGTTGGTGATGGACAGGGAGGCCTGGCGTGCTGCGATTCATGGGGTCGCAAAGAGTCAGACACGACTGAGCGACTGAACTGAACTGAACTGAAGCAAGCATAAATCCAAAAGAGTGATACAAAGCTTCAGTAATAGTGATGAAAGGTCATCTTGATAAATGTTAAAAAAAATGTTGGGTTTGATTTTATTTATAAGCATCTATGTAGACAAATTTGTCAGTCTGATCAAACTTTTAAATAGATAACATGAGATTTGGTATTTTAACAGGGAGTTAATAATTGTTCAAAACCAACAAAGATTATTTTGCTCTTAATAATTCTTGTGAAATAACTATATATTTCTTCTTTAATCTTGGAATATTAACTTCATTGTATTTATTTCAAAGAAACATAATTATTATTTTAAGTAATCAAACAGTACTACAAAGAAAGGAAAGCACTAGGAAACTCCACAAATACTAAATCATCATTAGCATTAAAACCATTCCCTACACTAATCCATAAATCCCACAAATGTTAGCTTTAGTTTTGTACTTAATTGCATTCAGTGTTTACCACCAACTCCTGTAACACCACTTCCACTCCTGAGTTATTTTGAGTCACCTCTTTTTGGGCTCATTTGTGTGTGTGTGTGTGTTTCTTGCAATTCACACGTTTCTCAGCGTATTGTTTATATTTGACCACCACTCTTGAATGCAGTACCCCTTGGGCTTCATTTTTCTCTCAGAATATTATACATGTTTTTAAATATTTCTTGTCATTGACTGTTTCTCTGGAGAAGTATAAGGTCACTCTTGATTTTCCTCTGCCATGGCACAGTTTCTCCTACAAGGGTGACAGAGACTTTTAGACTTTTATTCTTTTCGGAGTTTGGTAAAGAAGCCAAGAATTGATGTGGACTGAGTCTGCTTCATTTTCATTCCCTTGAAAGATGTCTTACAACCTTATAAAAGCTAGACAGCTAAGCACTGCAGTCTTCAAAATCCCTGTCACCCACTCAACAGATATATCTGTATTAGAGTTTTGGAAAACGAACATAAAAGCAAGAGAAATTCTCTTGATACTAAATCTTACCTTGTTTAAAGGCTCTGTAATAACCACACCTGAGGTGATTACCCTCTGTCTGATATAAAATCTCATGACCTACCCCTGCTAACGTATCAGTCCCTACAAGTCATAGAGGGTTGTGTATTTAGGATATGTGTCGCTCCTGTAATAAAAAGACACTAAAATGTGTGCATTTCTTTCTCAGATAAGGGTCGAAACATGAGTGATACTTGTTGGGTGTTTTTAGAGCGAGATCCTCAGATCTTTCTCTACAAACTCATGAAACACACCTTCCATGTGATAGAATCTCAGTCGGTTCTGTATTTTGGATCCTGTTTCAAAGAAGTAGAATTGGGAGGAAAAGACTTTTTTAAGTAAATTACCAAAACATATGCACATATTGCTTCTGATCATTTCAGTCGTTGATAAGTTACTCACATGTCACAGCAGCTCCTAGAAAGCCTGTGAGATGCATTGCCTAATTGGGTAGCTGTGTTCTCGGTGAAAGTGCATTATAGAAAATTGGGACTACAGATCTGAAGGGGAGAATAAGACAGGCAAGGGGGCTGTTGGTATATCAGCAGTCTCATTTGGGTGTGACCTGCACTTGTTTAACTGGAAAACATGAATGAAGCATCTACTAATTTTTAAAAGTTATTAAGACTACTTGGTAAGTGTTCTACACACAGATAGATAGGCAGCAATTAATAATCTGCAGTTAGAATGTATACTAAAAGAAGAATCCATTTACTTTGGTACATACAACATCATGTGAAAAATCAACTGAAATATTCAGGAATGGTATTTTTCCTTGATGGTTGACATGTATTATAATTCAGTACCACTCATTCAGTAATTGTTTCTCTTTTTATTATACTGCTATGTTCATCAGTTTAAAAGTCTTGACAGTTGTTGATATATAGTGACCTATCTACTCTGTTTATGTAAGTCTTAACAATTTGGGAGGCAATCACTCTTTCACTTATATTATCTCATTTTGATTAGCTAAAAGAAACATATTGGCTATATCTCTGTATTTTTGATTTTTATTAAATGTGTAGTTGCTTTACAATGTTGTTAGTTTCTGCTGTATAGCAAAGTGAATCAGTTAAACAGATACATATATTCACTCTTTTTTAGGTTCTATTCCCATATAGGTCATTGTAGAGTATTGAGTCGAGTTCCCTGTGTTATACACTAGTTTCTCATTAGTTATGTATTTTATAGTAGTGTGTATATGTCAATCCCAATCTTCCAATGTATCCCTCCGTCCCCTACTTTCCCCCTTGATAACCATACATTTGTTTTCTACCTCTGTGACTCTATTTCTGTTATGTAAGTAGGTTCATTCATATCTTTCTTTGTAGATTTGACATATAAGCAATGTCATACGATACTTGTCTTTTTCTTGTCTGACTTCACTCAGTATAATAATCTTTAGGTCCATCCATATTGCTGCAAATAAGGTTAATCTTTAATTGCTTTTTGAGAGATCTTTTTGAAGGATTTGAGGACATAGTTATCCCAAATGGGTCAAATTATTAGGAATAATTTATCAATATGATTCTCTTATAATGGTTTAAATAGCTAGGGAATTTTGGTCTTTTGACCTATTGATATAGCTTATCTATAAAACCAATATAATTATTATACATAACTGCTGAGCAGTTGTTTTGCAAAAATTCATAAGGGCTTCTTAGATTGGCTCTTGTGTATCGGTGATCATTTTTCAACCACTGGCCCATAGTCAAGATGGATCATTCTTTGCATCCCTTCACTTTCTATTTACATACTTGTCTTACTAAAGAACTTAAAACCTTAAGCCAGAAGGATAGTTGGTATAAATTTATGACCTACAGTCAGTGAGTGAACAGTCTGCCACGAGGCAGCAGAACCCAGTGGATTATGGTGAGTCTATGGAAGTCAGTATTTCTCAACATGGTTTCCTAGCTATGTTGGTGAAGTGAGCCCAGTTTGGCCTGACAACCACAGTTGGTCCTTAGAAAGTTTCTGTCCTGCATTGCTGTAATCCCTTCCAAACATCCATGATCATGTGTATATGAGGTCTTATGGTCTGTCGGCACCAGTGATATTTATTCAAATTAGCAGTCAGTCATGAATAATGACCTCCCCATCTTTTCTGTATCTTACATTGATCTCAGCTCCACTGCTGCAGAATGATGTGGTTCTGACAGCATGTCTTTTCCTGACACTGTGCAGTCTTTTTCAGTATGTAGAATTTCCAAGTCAGGGACTGAAAACATATTTTTATGTAGTATTTCCTATTTTAAATTCAGAAGAAATTTATTCAAGCTTCTGAAGAGTGTATGACACACTAATTTCCAGTGCTGACACAGTTGTTTACTGTTTTCTTAGTTGTGTGGTCATTTCAATGCCACATTGGATGTGCGAGTTGAGGTGCTTCCTGTTAAGATGTATTGCAATGGATGCTGGGAAACCTGGTAAAGACAGATGTTAGTAAATTTTAGTGATTCCAAAGACAGTTGAAAAGTGTGTAAACCCATGCTGCTGCTGCTGCTTCTAAGTCGCTTCAGTCGTGTCCGACTCTGTGCGACCCCATAGACGGGGGCCCACTGTCTCTGGGATTCTCCAGGCAAGAACGCTGGAGTGGGTTGCCATTTCCTTCTCCAATGCATGAAAGTGAAAAGTGAAAGTGAAGTTGCTCAAACATGCCCGATTCTGAGCGACCCCATGGACTGCAGCCTACCAGGCTCCTCCGTTCATGGGATTTTCCAGGCAAGAGTACTGGAGTGGGGTGCCATTGCCTTCTCTGGTGTAAACCCATAGCTAATGTGGAAAAAAAAAAAAAGTGAAAGGATTTAGTTCTGCTCAAAAAGAGTTAAAATATTATTCACATAGATAAAACAATTTTAAAAATATTAAACTTAGTGAAGCAAAATTAAGACCAAGGGAAGAAAGTGAACATGAGGCAGATTTAGTTGATAGGGGAAACGTTTTTTTTCCCAATAATTATAACTGCCCCAAATGGGATTGGCTTCATCTTTAATGTAGTGATTTTCCTACATTTAAAACATTTCTATAATAGTAGGAATTGGATGACCACCTGCTGGAAATAAGATTTCTCTATAAGCAAGTATTCCCAATGTCCATCTGCTAATTTATTGTTCAGGTTTTAAATAGCAAGTTATGCAGTGTTATAGAAAAAAAATTCCTTTGTTATAAATATTAAGGATCCAAGATCATTACTTTCATCTTATTCTTTTATTTGTACAGAGATAAGTTAAATCTGCACAATATATTTTAGACTTTCTGTAGATTTATAAAATTTTATGTTTATGTCTCTCCATCTAATAGGTTTTTTTGCCTTATATTTTACAATCAGAAGGTTCAAAATTGGTTTCTGATAAATGGTAAATATATGGTGAGTATATGTGGTGATTAAGATATGCCTCCTTTTCTGGAATGTAAAATTCAAAACCAAATGGTAACCTTTTCTCCGTCAAATTTTAGAATCTTCAATAGGATCGATTGTGGTTCATATATTATTCATCTATTGTATATTAACCATGCATGCACCATGTGGGAGGCACTGCCTTAGATGCTGGGGATACAACAGTGAACAAAGCTCTTCTTTAATGAGCCTCTGTTTTAATTGGGAAGATGAGGCCAAACAATAAACACACAATCAAGCCAATATACGGTCCACAGGATGGTGATACGTGTTTAACGTTACTATAAATTGGAGAAGAATGGTGGGGCATGCTCTCTAAGGAAGGGTTCTCTGAAAGGGTACAATTCAAGCCTCTAATGCAGGAGGTAAGACAGCAAGTTAGTGGGGCTATCAATGGTGAGAGGTTTTCAGCAGACATAATAAGTTCAAGGTCTTGAAACCATAGCGTCTAGGGGTATCAAAGAGATGAAAGACAATAAGCAAAGATGCAAGTGGAAGGAGATGGGGTGAGAGAGGTTACAGCCCTTTAGGCACTGTAACCTCTAGTGAGGACTTTATACTTCAGTAAGCGGAAGTCATTGGGGATGTTAGCTGGAGAGATCAAATATGCAAACTTAATAGACTGTGTTGGGGCTTCCCTGGTGGCTCCAAAGAATCTGCCTGTAGTGCAGGAGACCCGGGTTTGACCCCTGGGTTGGGAAGAGCCCCTGGAGAAGGGAAGGGCAACCCACTGTAATATTCTTGTCTGGAAATTCCTATGTCCAGAGGACCCTGATGGGCTACAGTCCATGTGGTCACAAGAGTTGGACCTGACTTAATGACTGAACCACCACCACCACGGGCTGTGTTGAGCTTCACTCTACATTGTTTAGAACAGACTTTCTGAAGGAAAATGCAGACTCAGAAAAACATCTGAGTTTTTCTCAGATGATGAGAGTACAAGAATCCAGGCCAGAGGAGACAGTGATTCGGATGCTGGTCGTGGAGATCTGGCTTCCCAGATGGTGCAGTAGTTAAAAAAAAAATCCACCTGCCGATGTAGGAGACATAAGATACACAGGTTTGATTCCTGGGTCAGGAAGATCCCTTGGAGAAGGAAATGGCAACCTCCTCCAGTATTCTTGCCTGGGAAATCCCATGGACAGAGGAGCCCGGTGGGCTACAGTCCATGGGGTCACAGAGAGTCAGCCATGACTTGGCACCACACACACAGTGGAGATCTGAGGAGTGGCCTGTGCTGGACATATCTGAAGGTACATGTGCCAGGGTTTTCTGGTTTAATGCATGTCACAATTTAAGTTATTCCTGGTATTTTTTCCAAAGCTGTTGAAGGAATATAGTTAAAATTGACTGAGATGGGAGGAACTGGAGTAGGAGAATATTTAGAGAGGTAATTGAAATGAAGTGAAAGTCATTCAGTGGTGTCCGACTCTTTGCGACCCCATGACCTATAGTCCATGGAATTCTCCAGGCCAGATACTGGAGAGTTTAGCCTTTCCCTTCTCCAGGAGATCTTCCCAACCCAGGGTTTGAACCCAGATCTCCTGCATTGCAGGTGGATTCTTTACCAGCTGAGCCACAGGGAAGCCCAAGGATACTGGAGTGGGTAGCCTCTCCCTTCTCCAGTGGATTTTCCGACCCAGGAATCAAACCAGAGTCTCCTGCATTACAGGGGGATTTTTTATCAACTGAGCTATCAGAGTTGTAAAGGGAGATAAGTAGGAATATACTGTTCACTTGGTTCCACTGGATAGCATATTTATATAAACAAATTGCATGTACTCCTATGCAATTTGAAGGATGTGGACCTCCATATTATCATTTTAGAAAGCCTCCTAAGCTTCTATTTTCTACATTAAAATGATGTAAGTAAAAGTACATTAAATTAACAATTAAATAAAAACAGTAACTGCATTTAGGAGTCACATAATAATTTTCAAGTAACTGTCCATTTCCCATAACCTATAAGCCAGGCCTCACTACTGAATTATCTCATGATGTTAGCTTTTCCTTTCACGTCAAATTGCTGACCCTGACTGCTTGGACATCAGGATAGTTTTCGATTCTTGATCTATGGGGCTATCAACTGGTACAGCTTTAATATCGCCATTTGTAATTCCTTTATTTATATTGTGTCTTTTCAGATCAGACTTCATTAAGGCTGTTAAAATGATGCCTACAAACATCCAAACACAGAGGAAAAAATTTCCTATTTTAGGCCACATGCTGAGGTAAGCTTTCCTTGAGTCAATGTAAGATTCCAAGTATCTGTGCGGCAGGACTGAGAAGACCAGATGAGGTCCCTTCAGATACATTCTGTCTTTTGTTGGAGAGAGGTAAATTAGGAGGGTTCTGTTCTGGATATATGAAATATGAACAGAGCATTGTTATGAAGACTGGGACTGTCTAGCCAGAATGCCTGGGTTAAAATTTAGGCTCTGCCATTTGCTGGGTGATGCTCTGGGAAAGTTTATTATTCTCTTGCTTTAGTTTCCTCATATTTAGAAAGATAAGAATCTACCCACTAGTGTTATTGGGAGACTATGTGTGTATAAAAACACGCAGTAGTTGGTGGAAGCCCTGGTATGTAATGAAGATTCTTTAGGACTATTATTGCATACAAGGGAAAATGCGGAATGCACAGCTGAGTGTATAAATCTGAATTCAGGAAATGCTTCAGCCAGAAATACTGTTTAGAGAGCTCTGTAGTTTGAATGTTTGTGCTCTCCCCCAAATCCGTGTTGAAACCCCCAAAGGTGATGGTATTAGGTGGTGCTTAGGTCATGAGGGGAGATGTGTCCTGAACGGAATTAATTCTCTTATAAAAGAAACCGCAGAGTGTGCCTGCCCCTTGTGAGAACAGGGCAGAAAGGCACCAACTGTGAACCCTAGAAAGGGCCATCACACAACCATACCGACACACTAGTGCCAGACTTCCAGCCACCAAAACTGTGAGAAATAAATTTTGATTGACAGTGTCTAGGCAGCTTGAGGAGAGAAAGAGAAGTTAGGACTTAGTCGCCAAGAAAAGTGGAAGACAGTTCAGTGAGCAAGTGCATCACTCCTCGAAGCGCTTGTAATGCTCTCTTCCAGGCGGTCTTTGTATGTGCGGCGAAGCGTCAACTAAGCTGTGTTTCCTCCCGGTGCGCATCATGGTTTAAGCAGATAGCTGGATTTTTAAACACAGAGGACGTTTTTTCAGAGAACACAGGGAGGCAGGGAGAGGGAAAAAAGTGGTGAACCGGGCGGAAATCATGGGGAGTTGCAATCTTATGTCACATTCACTGGAGTCCGACTCTGTTGAAAAGGCGTTATGATATTTCAAGTAATTATTTATCTATTATTGTTAATTCTGCTTGGAGCCAAGCATGTATGTGTGTGTGTTAGTCACTCAGTCGTGTCCGACTCTTTGCGACCCCATGGACTGTAGCCCGCCAGGCTCCTCTGTCCATGGGATTCTTCAGGAAAGCATAGAATGTTATAAAAGAATGCATGTTGGTATCATATTACTAGGAAAAATCAGGGTTTTTTTTTGTTATTGTTATGCAGTATAATTGAACGTAGGTTGTACAACATAGTCTCTAGACAATATGCATCAAATAAAATCAAGAAATACATGATCTAATTTTGATTTTAAAATTTGTTCAAAAAACAATAGATACTTGAAAACTGATATATTTGAGTGGGTTTTATATATGATAAAATACTACAGGTGATGTTTAAGGATGTGAATCTATTTTTTTCCCCCTAACAAACATATGACCTTAGGAATTTATTTAACTTTGAATTCCTCATCTTATCAATGAAAAGATCGGGACCAGATGATCATAAAGTACCAGATCATTCAAAGTTTCTGACAGCATCTAGTTTTAGAAAGGCCTGTCTTTGGGATGAGAGGATAAAATCTTTTTAAGTCCTAACCACTCAGGAAAAAAAAGTTGTTCTGTGAACATAATAATTATTATTATTTTTTTCTAAAAATGTTGAAAGCCTAAGAGAGAGCAGAAAAAGGTAAATGACTTAACTTGACAATCAGTAAAAACATTCTTTTATACTTGAAGGCAGGCTACGGAAAATACACCACTCCTTGCCAGAATTCTCTTCTGCCCACTCGGTAGAAGTCAGGCCTCTGGGGGATGGTCCTGGGATAGAGAAACAGTGTCATCCCTTCCTAAGTGTTTCTTTGTGACTTAAACTCACTGGGATGGTAATTTACTGCAGTTTTTGAACACACAGGAATATTGTTACTCAAAAGTAAAACATTTTAAAAATTGGGAAGGAAACCATTTGAATTCAAACTATTTTAGTGACTTTAGATTTCATAGCCATAAACGTTTGATAGATTTCAGTCTTAAGGACAGAAACAATTTTGGGTTCTATCTACCAACTGCCAGGAACAATATTAAAATCCTAGTAGGCTCTCAAAAAAAACAAAACAAAACAAATAAAACCAAAAAACCAGTGTCTGTTTTCAAATCTATTATCATTACCTTGGTTTTATTTTTTTTGTCAGTCAGCATTTCTGTTTCTGAAAATTTTATCTTTCTTTTCATAGTTTTTTTTTAAATTTTATGTATAAAATACAATTCATGTCTTGCAAAGCAGACTATATTGTCCAGTCTGCAAGGAACTTTGGAAACTGTAGTAAGAAGCAAAGCAAGCTGTCATATATTTCGGTAATTGAATTTCTTTGAGAACTGACTTGGTTTGTCAGCTTAGACTTTACTGTCAAAAGAAAATAAAATAACCAGTGAATTCATCTGAGATAACACTGGGGGTGGTTTGATAATGCTAAGGTGAGAACACAAAGTGTTTTCTGTGAAGTTCTCTGCACTCAGACACCCCCAACTAGTGACTGTGAGTTCATGTGAGCTTTGAGTCCCTGTTGTCTAATGCAGAGGTCTGAGATTAACTAATGACCTGTCAAATGGCCATACAGAAGCCTTTCTCCCAGTATTAGAATGCACACCATCACTGCTTAAAATGCCCAGTGTACTCTTTGTCAGTTATTTCATAAGTGCAATTCATCTTTTACTGCTTCCGTGCATGGATTGCTTGTAAAATGCTTAGTGGTTAATTAGCTTGGAAGGAAGTCCAACTTATGAAACTCCAGGTAGAAAAAAAAAGTGTCATAAAATTAATGGCTTATTCTCCTGTTATGATTTGATAGAACAATGTTAATCGGATCCCATCAGAAATTTACCTTCGACTACCATGCAACCTTCTCTATAATTGGCTCCAGAGATTTTCCACCGTGGAAAATCCTTTCTTTGGATTTCCTTTTTTTGGCTTGTGCTTTTCGCCAAAGGACTTAAATCCATTAGACTGACAGTCCTCCTAACAACTGTGGACTCTGCTAACACTAAAAGGAAATGTGGATCTTGAGATATTTCTTTCCTGAAATATCAAACATGAAAAACATCTAACTATAAGTGAAACCAACACTTGTTACTCTTTATGAGTAGACTGACCTTGAGTCTGCATTAATTGGTTAGAGAAAAATTTATAGAAAACCCATAAAAGTACAAGTATAGAAATATTATAAAGCTATTTTTATAGTCATGAAGACAGCAAATTAAAGGATATCAATACAAAATACCAGAGTTGCATATAAATTATTCAGTTTTACTACATGGTCTGATAAAAGTACTAAAAAATCTTTAAATTAACAAAAATGGTTACATATGTTTTTCACTTTATCCTGAAAGGGAAATACCACAGGTATTGGCAGAATCAGTTTATACAGTTTTCTTTAGCTTAAATATGAGATTCTTGCGTTATGGTCTGTAGTACACATAGACAGGCATTCAGTTCAGTTGCTCAGTCATGTTCGACTCTTTGCAACCCCATGGGGTGCAGAATGCCAGGTCCATCACCAACGCCCGGAGTTTACTCAAACTTAAGTCCATTAAGTCAGTGATGCCATCCAACCATTGCATCCTCTGTCGTCCCCTTCTCCTCCTACCTTCAATCTTTCCCACCATCAAGGTCTTTTCAAATGAGTCAGTTCTTTGCATCAGGTGGCCAAAGTATTGGAGTTTCAGCTTCAGCATCAGTCCTTCCAATGAATATTCAGGACTGATCTCCTTTAGGGTGGACTGGTTGAATCTCCTTGCAGTCCAAGGGACTCTCAAGAGTCTTCTCCAGCACCACAGTTCAAAAGCATCAATTCTTTGGCACTCAGCTTTCTATATTCATACATGACTACTGGAAAAACTATAGCCTTGACTAGATGGACCTTTGTTGGCCAAGAAGTGTCTCTGCTTTTTAATATGCTGTCTAGTTTCATCATAACTTTTATTCCAAGGAGCAAGTATCTTTTAATTTCATGGGTGCAGGCACCATCTGCAGTGATTTTGGAGCCCAGAAAGACACTCTCTCACTGTTTCCACTGTTGCCCCATCTATTTTGAGACTGTCATTAACCCCTTCTGATAAGAGATGGATTATAATGAAACCCATAGAACTAAATTCAGCTTATGTAAATGGTTTTAAGTTGTGATTTTCCCCACCCCAGTTCAGCTGGCTGTTCATACCAGGTAACTTAAGAAAGGGCCCTGTCCTACTGTAGCAGGTAATGTGCTGTGTCTTCATTAATGTCTTAGCTTCCTTGGTGTTGCCTGAAGGATCTGCTTTATTTTGTTTAAACCCCCAGATATGTGGATGTGCTCTAGGGGTGTGGTGAAGTCAGTACATGCTTCTTCTTAGATTCATGAGAAAGTAGAATTTTCAGATTGTCTTGGGGAAAAAAATAATGTATTAATAGAAATTTCCTTTCATTAAGCTGGTAGAATTGTAAATTAAGTTAATCTTATTCTGTTATACACAATAAAAATATGTATATGCACCTGAAATAAGTACAAGGGGGGTTTAATTCACTTGTTCTTCAATTTTTTTGTCTTCATTAAGGCAGTTACTGTTTAGCATTAAGACCGCTTTTCCCTTGTTACCTGGCCATCAGCTACCTCAAATATCATAGAGTAGAAACATCCTGGAGAATGCATTAGTACTGTTAACTCATTTGTATGAAATGTTTCATGTTTTTATCAGTTCCAAGTAGTATATTGCTATTAGTATTCATCAAACATTGCATTTGATGGCTTTATATGACAATAGGATAAAATTCTGGCAAGATTTATACCCTTAGTTTAAAGAGAAGACATCTCTGATTAAAGTGCTATTTCATATCAGAAGAAATAATAGATGACTATTAAGGCATATGTGTGCTTTATAGGCCTTCTGTAAATTTTTAAAAGTAAGTAATAAAATGCTGCACATTATTAATTTGGGCTTTAAAATGGAATTTTAAGTGCCCTTTGTTTCACATAGTGGTGTAAGTTGAAAAAGCCAAGCAAATTATTTGGATAAATGTCAGCACTCTGTGTGTATAATAGCAATGATAGAATAATGCTATTATTTTATTTTTTAAATTTTTATTGCAGTTGCTTTAGAATGTTGTGTTAGCTTCTACTATATAGAAAAATTAATCAGCCATACATCTAGCCTCTCCATTTTGTACTTTCTTCCCATTCGGTCACCAGAGAGCATTAAGTAGAGGTCCCTTTGCTATATCACACATTCTCATTAGTTACCTGTTTTATACATGGTATCAATAGTGTATATGTGTCAGTCCCAATCTCTCAGTTCCTCCCACCACCCCTCGTCCTCTTTGGTATCCATTTCCTATCTAGGTCTGTGTCTCTGTTTCTGCTTTGCAAATAAAATCATCTGTACCGTTTGTCTAGATTCCACATATATGCATTGATAAATGATACTTTTCTCTTTCTGATTTACTTCACTGTCTGTGACACACTCTGGGTCCATCCACATGTCTACAAATGACCCAGTTTCATTCCTCTTGATGGCCGAGTAATACTCCATCACATCCATGTGCCACGCCTTCTTTGTGCATTCCTCTGTGGATGGACACTTAGGTTGCTTCCATGCCCTGTTTATTGTAAATAGTGCTACAGTGAACACTGGGGTGCATGCATCTTTTGTAATTATGGTTTCCTCTGGGTATGTGCCCAGGAGTAGGCATGATGGGTCATAAGGTAGATGGAGGACTTCTCTGGGAGCTCAGTGGTAAAGAATCGGCCTTCAATGCAGGAAATGTGGATTCTATCCCTGGGTAGAAAAGATCCCCTGGAGAAGAAAATGGCAACACACCCCAGTATTCTTGCCTGGGCAATCCCATGGACAGGGGAGCCTGACAGGGTGGTGGTTGTTTCAGTCTTTTAAGGAACCTGCATACTGTCCTTCATAGTGGCTGCGTCAATTTCCATTTCCACCAACAGTGTAAGAGGGTTCCTTTTTTCCACACCCTCTCCAGCATTAATCTTTTATGGATTTTTTGATGATTTGTTTTTGATGGATTGTTTTTGATTCTCTGAGTGGTGTGAGATGATGCCTCATTGTAGTTTTGTTTTGTCTTTCTCTAATAATTAGTGATGCTGAGTATCTTTTCATGGGCATCTTGGCCAGCTGTATGACTGCTTTGGAGAAATATGTAGCCAGGTCTTCTGCCCATTTTTTGACTGGGTCATTTTTTTTTTCATATTGAGCTGTATGAGCTGTTTGTCCATTTTGGTGATTAATCCATTGTCGGTTGCTTAATTTGCAAATATTTTCTTCCATTCTGAGGGTTGTCTTTTCATCTTGCTTATTGTTCCTTTGCTGTGCAAAAGCTTTTAAGTCTTGTTTGTTTTTATTTTCATTACTCAAGGAGGTGAGTCAAAAAAGATCCTGTTGTGATTTATGACAAAGAATGCTCTGCCTATGTTTTCCCCTAAGAGTTTTATAGTATCCAGACTTATATTTAACTTTTTAATCCATTTTGTGTTTATTTTGGGCAGTGGTGTTAGGGAGTGTTCTAATTTCATTCTTTTACATATAGCTGTTCAATTTTCCCAGCACCACTTACTGAAGAGACTGTCTTTTCTCCATTGTATGTTTTTACCTCCTTTGTCATAGATTAGGTGACCATAGGTGTGTGGGTTTATCTCTGGTTTATTCTATCCTATACCATTGATTGAAATTTCTGTTTTTGTGCCAGTACCATATTGTCTTGACTACTGTAGCTTTGTAGTATAAAGTCTGCATTCAGGAAGCCTGATTGCTCCAGCTCTGTTTATCTTTCTCAAGATTGCTGTGGCTATTCAGGATCTTCTGTGTTTCCATACAAATTGTAAATATATATATATATATATATATATATTCTAATTCTGTAAAAACATGATTGGTAATTTGATAGAGATTGCACTGACTCTGTAGATTGCTTTGGATAATATTCTCATTTTCACTCTATTGAGTCTTCCAATCCAAGAACACATAATATCTCTCCATCTGTTTATGTTATTTCTTTCATCAGTGTTTTATAGTTTTCCGAGTACAATTCGTTTGCCTCCTTAAGTAGGTTTATTCCTAGGTATATTATTCTTTTTTTGCAATGGAAAATGTGATTGTTTCCTTAATTTGTTTTTCTTATCTTTCATTTTTAGTATGTAGGAATGCAAGGGATTTGCAGTATTATTTTTGTATCCTTCAACTTTACCAAATTCATTGAATATCACCAGTAGTTTTCTGGTGGCATCTTTAGGATTTTCTTTGTTTAGTATCATGTCATCTGGAAATAGTGACAGTTTTACTTCTTTCTGAGTTCAATTCTTTTTATAATACTTCATTTTCTTCTCTGATTGCCATGTTTAGGACTGATTTTTTTTTTTTTTCCACTGTTTCCCCATCTATTTCCCATGAAGTGATGGGACCAGATGCCATGATCTTCGTTTTCTGAATGTTGGTCTTTAAGCCAACTTTTTCACTCTCCTCTTTCACTTTCATCAAGAGGCTTTTTAGTTCCTCTTCACTTTCTGCCGTAAGGGTGGTGTCTTCTGCATATCTGAGGTGATTGATATTTCTCCTGGCAATTTTGATTCCATCTTGTGCTTCCTCCAGCCCAGCGTTTCTCATGATGTTCTCTGCATATAAGTTAAATAAGCAGGGTCACAATATACAGCCTTGACATATTCCTTTTCCTATTTGGAACCAGTCTGTTGTTCCATATCCAGTTCTAACTGTTGCTTCCTGACCTGCACACAGGTTTCTCAAGAAGCAGATCAGGTGGTCTGATATGCTCATCTCTTTCAGAATTTTCCCTGGTTTATTGTGATCCACACAGTCAAAGGCTTTGGCATAGTCAATAAAGCAGAAATAGATGTTTTTCTGGAATGCTCTTGCTATTTCCATGATCCAGCGGATGTTGGCAATTTGATCTCTGGTTCCTCTGCCTTTTCTAAAACCAGCTTGAATATCTGGAAGTTCGCGGTTCACATATTCCTGAAGCCTGGCTTGGAGAATTTTGAGCATTACTTTACTAGCGTGTGAGATGAGTGCAATTGTCCAGTAGTTTGAGCATTCTTTGTCATTGCCTTTCTGTGAGATTGAAATGAAAACTGACATTTTCCAGTCCTCTGGCCACTGCTGAGTTTCCCAAATTTGCTGGCCTATTGAGTGCAGCACTTTCACAGCATCATCTTTCAGGATTTGAAATAGCTCAACTGGAATCCCATCACCTCCATTAGCTTTGTTTGTATTGATGCTTTCTAAGGCCCACTTGACTTCACATTCCAAGATGTCTGGCTCTAGGTGAGTGATCACATCATCATGATTATCTTGGTCATGAAGATCTTTTTTGTACAGTTCTTCTGTGTATTCTTGCCACCTCTTCTTAATATCTTCTGCTTCTCTTAGGTCCATACCATTTCTGTCCTTTTTCGAGCCTATCTTTGCATGAAATGTTCCCTTGTTATCTCTAATTTTCTTGAAGAGATCTCTAGTCTTTCCCACTATGTTCTTTTCCTCTCTTTCTTTGCATTGATTGCTGAGGAAGGCTTTCTTATCTCTCCTTGCTATTCTTTGGAACTCTGCATTCAGATGCTTGTATGTTTCCTTTTCTCCTTTGCCTTTAGTTTCTCTTCTTTTCACAGCTATTTGTAAGGCCTCCCCAGACAGCCATTTTGCTTTTTTGCATTTCTTTTCCATGACAATGGTCTTGATCTCTGTCTCATGCACAATGTCACAAACCTCCATCCATAGTTCATCAGGCACTCTATCTCTCAGATCTAGTCCCTTAAATC
Source organism: Oryx dammah (assembly GCF_014754425.2). Lineage (NCBI taxonomy): Eukaryota > Metazoa > Chordata > Mammalia > Artiodactyla > Bovidae > Oryx > Oryx dammah. The sequence continues at coordinate 8,214,454 of NW_024070191.1, forward strand.
TATTTCTCACTTCCACTGCATAATCATAAGGGATTTGATTTCTGTGTACAGTTCTTTTTTCTCCTTAGGTAAGTTTATTCCTAGATACTTAATTCTTTTTGTTGCAATGGTGAATGGGAAAGAATCCTTAATTTATCTTTCTGATTTTTCATTGTTGTTAGTATATAGAAATGCAAGTGATTTCTGTGTATTGATTTTGTATCTTGCAACTTTGCTAAATTCACTGATTAGTAATTTTCTGATATTATCTTTAGTATTTTCTATGTATGGTGTTATGTCATCTGCAAACAGTGAGAGCTTTAATTCTTTTCCAATCTGTATTCCTTTTATTTCTTTTCCTTCTCTGATTGCTATAGCTAGGACTTCCAAAACTATGTTGCAAAATAGTGTTGAAAGTGGACAACCTTGTCTTGTTCCTGATCTTAGTGGGAATGCTTTCAGTTTTTCACAATTGAGAATAATGTTTGCTGTTAGCTTGTCATATATGGACTTTACTATGTTCAGGTAGGTTCCTTCTATGCCCATTTTTTTGAAGAGTTTTAAACATCGATGGGTGCTGAATTTTGTCAAAGGCTTTTTCTGCATCTATTGATATTATTATGTGTTTTTTATCTTTCAGTTTGTTATTATGGTGTATCACATTGATTGATTTGCATATATTGACGAATCATTGCATCCTTGGAATAAACCTAACTTGATCATAGTTTGGTATGAGCTTTTTGATGTATTGCTGAATTCTGTTTGCTAAAATTTTGTTGAGGATTTTTGCATCTATGTGCATCAGTGATATTGGCCTGTAGTTTCCTGTTTTGTGTTGTCTTTGTCTGGTTTTGGTATCAGGGTGATGGTGGTCTCATAGAATGACTTTGGAAGTGTTGCTTCCTCTGCAATTTTTTGAAAGTGTTTTAGAAGGATAGGCATTAGCTCTTCTATAAATGTTTGATAGAATTCTCCTGTGAAGACATCTGGTCCTGGGCTTTGGGTTTTGGGGAAATTTTTGTTCTCTGCTTCAATTTCAGTGCTTGTAATAAGGTTGTTCATAATTTCTATTTCTTCCTGGCTCAGTCTTTTTTTTTTTAATTTATTTATTTATTTTTAATTTTTACTTTACAATTCTGTATTGGTTTTGGCATAGATTGACATGAATCCACCACAGGTGTACATGCGTTCAACTCATGTTTAGGACTGATTATAATGACCAGGGCTTCCCTGGTGGCTCAATAGTTAAGAATTCACATGCCAGTGCAGGAGCCAGAGGAGATACAGGTTTGATCACTGGGTCAGGAAGATCCTCTGGAAACAGAAAGGGCAACCCACTCCAGTGTCCTTGCCTGAAAAACCATGGACAGAGGAGCCTGGCGGGCTACAGTCTTGTTGTCTTATAGTCACAATGTCCTGTCCGACACTTTGTGACCCCTATGGCCTGTAGCACTCTTGGCTTCCCTGTCCTCCACTGTCTCTCAGAGTTTGCTCAAACTCCAGTCCATTGACTCAGCGATGCTAACTGTCTAACCTGCTGCTGTTCTCCTCCTTTTTTGCCTTCAGTCTTTTGCAGAATCGGGGTCTTTTCTGATGAGTCAGCTCTTTGCATCAGGTGGCCAACGTACTGGAATTTCAGCTTTAGCATCAGTCCTTCCAATGAATATTCAGGACAGATTTCCTTTAGGATGGACTGGATTGATTTCCTTGCAGTACAAAGGACTCTCAAGAGTCTTTTCCAGCACTACAATTTGAAAGCATCAATTCTTTGGCACTTGGCCTTCTTCATGATCCAACTCTTAAATCCATATATGACTACTGGAAAAAAACATAGCTTTGACCATATGGGATTTTGTCAGCAAAGTGATATCTTAGCTTTTTAATATGCTGTCTAGGTTGGTCATAGCTTTCCTTCCAAGAAGCGAGCGTCTTTTAATTTCATGGCTGCAGTCACCATCTGTAGTGGTTTTTAGAGCCCAAGAAGAGAAAATCTGTCACTGGTTCCACTTTTTCTCCCTTATTTGCCATGAAGTGATAGAACTGGATGCCATGATCTTAGTTTTTTGAATGAAAAGACTCTAGCTCCTCTTCACTTTCTATTATTAGAGCGGTGTCATATCTGAGGTTATTGGTATTTCTCCCAGCAGTCTTGATTCCAGCTTGTGCTTCATCCAGCCTGGCATTTCACATGATGTACTCTGCATATAACTTAAATAAGCAGGGTGACAATATACATCTTGACATACTCCTTTTTTAATTTTGAACCAGTCAGTTGTTCCATGTAAGGTTCTAACTGTTGCTTCTTCACCCAAATACAGGTTTCTCAGGAGATGGGTCAGGTGGTCTTATATTCCCATCTCTTTAAGAATTTTCCACAGTTTGTTGTGATCCCCACAGTCAAAGGCTTTCTCCTAGTCAATGAGGCAGATGTTTTTCTGGAATTCCCTCACTTTTTCTATGATCCATTGAACGTTGCAATATGATCTGTGGTTCTTCTGCCTTTTCTAAACTCAGCTTATACATCTGGAATTTTTCAGAACACATACTATTGAAGCCTGTCTTGAAGGATTTTGAGCATAATCTTACTAGCATGGGAAATGATTGCAATTGTCCAGTAGTTTGAGCATTCTTTGGCATTGCCTTTCTTTGGGAATTGGAATGAAAACTGACCATTTACAGTTCTGCGGCTACTGCTGAGTTTTCCAAATGCGCTGGCATATTGAGTGTAACACTTTAACAGCATCTTCTTTTAGGATTTGAAATAGCTCAGCTGGAATAGGGAATGGCAAACAACTCCAGTATTCTTGCTGTGAGAACCCAATGAATGAACAGTACAAAAACAACTACAGTCTGTGGGGTTGCAAAGAGTTTTACACAACTGAGCGAGTGTGCAACACCATAATATTATTCTGAGAGATATTTAATTGTGTACATGTATAATGTTACATTGTATGCAATTCAAGTAAATCATCCCTTCCAAATAGTTTTGGATCCTAACATTTTTGGGGTTCAAAGTGTAAGAGAAAAATAATTTAAAACTTATTCTTTGACTCTTTGATGTTGGCCCAGATAGAATTCTTTGGAGGAATAAAATAAAGCGGTGAGCCCTGTTTGGATGAATCTCCAGGAATCAGGAAAGTTATGTGACTAGATGTTTAGTCTGGTGCTTGAACTGTTCAAGATATGCCTGAGCAGTAAGTCAGCTGAGTCTTCTCAAGTTCCTTAGGAATACGCTGCCTTCCAGTAGGGACTTCAGTGCTAAACCACGAGGCTGAACCTTCAGCTTGGTTGGGACTCTGGCTCTTTACCTGGTGTCTGTTGAGGTTCTTCAAACAGACCTCATGCAGCGCCTCCCAAGCTGAGGACGCAGCCGCAGAGAGCACCTGAGCTGGTTACCGCACCCGCCACTCTGAGAGCGCTGTTGCCCCTCTGTGTCGTTTAGCCCTTGAGTGCATGCTGTTTGCCTTTGAAATGTTATCACTTGATCCATTTTTCATTTGTCTATTTAGCTATTGTACCTTACTATTTGCTCTCATTTATAAATATTGAAGAATAGGTACTTAATTCTCAGAATAACTGGAGATCAGCAGAATATCGTGGCCTCTTAAGAAGCACATATCTCTGCTTCTGTCATCTGAGGTAAATTCTTCAAAAACAAAATCAGCCTCACTTAAAAGTTCAGTTACGAAAAATCATTAAATTGGGTTTTTTTCTCTTTGAAAAAAAAAAAAAAAAAAAATGAAATATGAGGTGTCTGTTAAGCAGTGCAGCACCTTGTGACTGAAAAATCTCCCCCGAAAAGTCAGCAAGGAGAAGATAGGGGATAGGGGGAACTGGAAATTCTAAGTATTTAATATGCATGATCACACCTAGTTTTATAGCAATATTATGTGTATATATTATGATTATTCTCATTTAACATATAGTAAAAATGAGGCTTAGAAATTGCTCAAAGCTAGAGTGTAACCAAACCATAATGCCAGTATCAAAATCCAACTCTTCTCGATGTCAGTTATCCAGCTTTTGGCCATGGGAAAACTTACTTATCTACTTACTCATGAACAGTCCAGTCTCATTATGAAAACATACAGCATCTACTCTCCTTATGATCAGGACATAAAAACATAAAGGAATGGGAAGAAAGTCCCATCCTGGGAGGAAAAACTATTGTAAATGATGACATAACTAAAGTAGTTCTCGATCTGCCAATTCTGTCTTGGAAGGTAAACAACAGTGTCCAAAATCAGGATTCTGGATTCCCTTTTTTGCCAGAATGCTACAATTGACTTGTTTTCAACTGAGTGGTCTGGTGGATTAGTAAAAAAACAATTAGGCTTTACCATCAATGCCAAATGGATTTTAACCCACAGAGGTTCTTATTGGCCTGTGGGAAATTAATCTGATGGACTTAGACATTTATAAGATAAAATAATACTTAGCTTTCACATTTATGAAGAAAAACAGAATAGGTATTCAATAATTGATAGTTATTATTGACAGATTATTATTGTTATTATTTACTTAATTTGACATTGGGATGAAGATTTCTTTACTCCAATGTTTATAGAATTTAAGTGGAAACTGACAAGAGCATGAATTATTTTTAAGAGATGTTTTAGAAATATAATATGTACATATCTAAGAATACATTTAGTAACATGTATATATGCATGTGTGTGTATGTGTATATATATATATTAGTGTTTGTTAGTTGCTCAGCTGTGTCCGACTCTCTGTGACCCCATGGACTGTAGCCTGCTAGGCTCCTCTGTCCATGGATTTTCCCAGGCAAGAATACTGGAGTGGGTTGCCATTTCCTTCTCATATATATATATATATTTGGCATTCTTTATAGTTGAACAGGACCCTACGGACTACTAGACTAGATATTCAGGTTCTCCCTATTACATTTTGCTCTGCTGCTGCTGCTGCTGCTGCTGCTAAGTCGCTTCAGTCATGTCCGACTCTGTGTGACCCCATAGACGGCAGGCCACCAGGCTCCCCCGTTCCCAGGACATGACTGAGCGACTTCACTTTGACTTTTCACTTTCATGCACTGGAGAAGGAAATGGCAACCCACTCCAGGGTTCTTGCCTGGAGAATCCCAGGGATTCATCATCAGCTCTGTTTAGAATCTTCCTTGAGACCCAGAGTCTTCATGTTGAAAATTCTTCCCCACTTGTAGAATCTGTTTAGTTCTCTTTACATTACTGATAAATATAATTTACAGTGGCTTTGTTTCCCGTATCTTACCTCCCTTACCACACTGAGGTCCAACCCCCCTTTCCCCATCATGTTTCCCTTCTTCAGTCTCTCTCTCTTTTATTACTAATCTTTATTGGGGTGTAGCTGCTTTACTGTGCTGTATTAGTTTCTAATCCACAGCAAGGTGAATCAGCTACATATTTACACGCATCCCCTCTTTTATGGATTTCCTTCCCATTTAGGCCTCCACAGAGGACTGAATAGAGCTCCCTGTGCTTATACAGTAGATTCTCGTTAGTTATCTATTTTATGCATAATATCAATAATGTACATGTCTCCTACCTCACCTGGTCACCTATTGAAGATTCCTAATCTTTCTCACCAAAGCAGTCATCACACTAGCCCTGCTTTAGTTATCTGTACTTTCACCATCCATTATTTCATAGGAACTCTAACCACATGCTAATGACTGTGTATTAGATTTTCAGAATCTCTCTCTCACACATACATATACACATTTGAGAATTTTCCTTAAGAATATATAGATGTTTTCTACAAAAATGAGAAAAAAATGAATACATATGAATCAAGAAAATGCGTACCATCTGACACAACCGTTGTGTATTGTAGGTATTGCAGTTATGAGCAGATAGAGACATGGTTTGAGACCGGAAATATCAGATGTCATCAGTGCCCCTTATGCCAGGGCTTTCCAGGCGGCACTCACGGTAGAGAATCCTCCTGCCAGTGCAGGAGACAGAGGTCTGTTCTCTGGGCTGGGAAGATTCCTGGAGTAGGAAATGGCAACCCGCTCCACTATTCTTACCTGTAAAATCCCATGGACAGAGGAGCCTGGCAGGCTACAGTCCATGGGGTCACAGAGTCTGACACGACTGAGTGACTGAGCGTGCACACACACACACATACACATGCCAGGCTAAAGGCCTTAGACATTTCACTTAAGGCTGGGAAGGTCAATCAGGGTTTTTCCATGAGAGCCGATCAACAGATATGTGATAAAAAGATCGCCAGTGGCAGGTTGGAAGCTTAGCTTGAGAAGAAGGGAGGTGAAAAGACAGGCTGGTTAGTCTATAGTACCTATAACTAAAGGTCCAAGAAGAACTGTGTGCATGAGGAAAAAAGGAAAACAAAAATATTCTTAAGAGATAAACTTGGTGGAGCTTATATATTGATTAGAAGTAGAGAATGAAGGAAGAGGAAATTTTAAAAATTAATTTATATGTATATATTAAATATATATATATGTTATATATATATATAATGTTTCTATCTTGAGGATGTAATTGGATGATAGGTGAGTGGTATATGGAACTAGTTGGAAAATGTGCAGTTTTATAGGTAAAAGGAAACTTTTGTGGGGGTCTTGTTGGAGTTTGTGTACGATTGAGATACTTGTCTACAGTGTGTGATCTCAGTTGGACACGCTTTCAAATGATTTTAAACTGATTCAGAAAAATCTGGCCCTCTTCTTTGTAGCTTTTATGGTAGCTCAGATAGTAAAGAATCTGCCTGCAGTGCAGGAGACCCAAGTTCAATCCCTGGGTCAGGAGGATACCCTGGAGAAGGGAATGGCAACCCACTCCAGTATTCTTGCCTGGAGAATCCTGTGGACAGAGGAGCCTGGCGGGCCACAGTCCATGGGGTCACAAAGAGTCAGACACAACTGAGCAACTGAGCAACCTAATGCTTTCACTTTTCTCTGTAGCACTTCCAGTGTGCAGAATATAGATTAGTTCTCAATCTCTGTTGTAAAATGTTTGCACTACTTTTTCAGGAACCCAGAAGCCTCATGCTCTTGGCTTATAACAAGGAGTTTGAACTTGAAGTTGTTTTGCTTCCTGCCGAGGATAAAACTGATGTTCAAAACAGACAAGCCAAGAGCAAGGTCTCTCCTATCCATTATATCTCAAATCAGACTAAACTTTATCTTTTTCTTAAGTTGGTTGTCAGAATGCTTACCTGAGTGGCTCAAACTTCTGCAGAAATGCCTTCATTGCACTGTTTTTAGTGTTAAGCTCTAGCTGTATTAAAGATAGATTCAATAAGTGGGACATGGGAACAATGTTCACAGCTTTGCTGAGAAGCTACTGTTGAAGATATTACCCATTCTCCTGTTCTCTGTCATTTGTAAGAAGTGTCCAGGGAACACATTATTCCTTCACTTCAGCACTGGAAAACTGATTCTCTTACAAAACATGTTTGATATTTTTGATCAGAGAATGGAAAGTATGTAACTCAGTTGAATAATATGTAACTCAGTTTGTTTTTGCCTGAATTCCCAGAGTTAGAATTTGTGAACAAAGTTAATAACCACATTTAGTTGAAGTTAAACTTCACATGGCAACCCACTCCAGTATTCTTGCCTGGAAAATCCCGAGGACAGAGGAGCCTCCGGGCTGCAGTCCATGGGGTTGCAAAGAGTTGGACACAACTAAAGCAACTGAGCCCAAAACACAGCACAAACCCCCAAACTTATACACACCTATTTTATACAGTTTTTATTCCAGCTTTCAAAAGTATGCTAAGATACATGTTTCCTTTGTGATAAAAGGTTTGAAATTTTTTGGAAGTGTATAGGCTCTAAATAATAGATGAGTAAATCATCAAAAATTCATTAGTTATGTATTTGCTTACAAGTGATCATACTTATATTTTTATTTCCCTATTTTCTACCTGAACTCTCAAGAAAGAAATAACTTGATTTGTAAATATACTGAAATCATTCCCTCAGAATTTTGATATTTGGAAAAATTTTAATTGTTTCTTAATTATAACAAATATCTTTCCATTAGGATATGACTTTGCTTTCATTGTTTTTTCTATAATAAAAGGAGATAATATACCTACATACAAGGCTATTATATATATATAATTTCCTTCCATTACATTTCTTTTTAGACTACACCCATCTTTGCACTTTCACCTCTGCCATTCAGTTCTAATTCTTTCATTTTTCTGTGAAGCTTGGAAAAATTAGGTGTTTGTTCAGAACTGTGGTAACATCTCAATGTGCTTACCTTTCCTGGAGGCATTAGGAAGGCTTACTTTTGGGTGATAGGTTATAGCAAAATGCTACACAAGAATATGTGGGAGTTGGAGTTTGTTCTGTGAAGTATGGCAACAACATCAGAGGAAGCAATTACATACAAGACTGTCCTGTTTATGAAGCGAATGAAGACGTCTATAAGAATTGTTGTTGCTTAGTTGCTCAATCATGTCTGACTCTCTTGCAGCCCGATGGCCTCATGGGCTGTAACCGGCCAGGCGCCTCTGTCTGTGGGATTTCACAGGCAAGACTGCTATGTAGTGGGTTGCCATTTCCTTCTCCAGAGGGTCTTCCCGACCCAGGGACTGAACTCACATCTCCTGCATCGGCAGATGGATTCTTTACCAGTGGGCCAACGGGGAAGCCCCTATAAGGCATAGCAAGACAGAAAAGAGATCTTAGAATGGCGTAGTAGTCTGCTAGGGATCCATACAAAATATCACAGAGAGAGTGCCTTAAACACATAGATGTATTGTATTTCCTCACTGTTCTGGAGCTGGAAGTGCAAGATCAGGCTACTGTCAGGGCTGGCCTCTGGTGAGGGTTGTCTTCAGCATTGTGGCTGGCAGAGTTCTTGCTGTATCCTCACGTGGCTTCTCTCTGTGCATGCATGAAGAATGAGACAGGGAACAAGAGAGAGATCAGGGAAGATCAATTTCTGGTGTCTCTTCCTCTTGTAATAACACCATACCTATTGGATTAGGACTCTTTCTTTAGATCTCATTTATCCTTTATTATCTCCCTAAAAACCCTGGACTCCAAGTACAGTCACATAGGGGGTAAAAGTCTCAATGTATGGATTTTGGAGGGACACAATCCAGTCCGTACCAGATGGTAAGATGACAGGAAACAGAATAAATAACTCGATTTTGGCGTCTTGAATTTTGTGCCCACTTGAGGTTGTCTAAATCTGAGGCTCTCACTTCCTGGCACAGGAGGCTGCAGGGAGCAGAGACTAATAATGCCTTGTAAGGGATCTCAGTAGCATCATTTCCTTTTCCCAAGTTTTGAATAAGAAATTTTGAACACTTTATATCTATTTGCCTTTCCATTTTGATTCCAAACAGCTGGGCATGTTGATTAAGTATATAATCCTTTCAATCAGATTTATACCAAAATTTATGTACTGCGTTTTCATTGCAAAACACATATTGCACCCTCTAATAAAGTTAAGCCAATTTAACCCGTGTTTTATGCTTTTTTAATAGCACCTTTTATAAGCTTTTAGTTCATTCCACATTTTTGGATCGATATCATTAAGATAATTTTCATCAGGATTAATTGCTTTTTTGAAAATTTCAAATATTTGTTTTGTTGATTGTTTATTTAGAGCATATCAGGTTTTTCTTTAAAATAAACCATTACTCTTGCCATTGAAGGCTTCCTTGATGCCATTATTTCAACCATGCAGAGTTTCTGTGGGTTAAAATTTCACAAACCAAAATACATCTGTTTAAATCCTTTCATTAATTTTTAATCAATAAAAAATTAATGATTGTATTTTCATTCACCTCTTTTTAGGCATTAATTTTATTAATTTTGCCAGAAACTAGTTTTCTCTAGGTCTCAAATTTGCAGATTTCAATATTACCAATAAGATATATTTCCTTTAGTTGTTTTGTTTGTGGAATTTATTATTTACCATGAGTTTTCTAGCAGAGCAAAAAAAAAAAAAAGGTTAAAGCTGATTTTTTTTTTAACCATAACACAACTAAGATCATTGTTTCAAATTACCAAAGTAATTGACAACCACATAATTTAAACAAATAGAAATATGAGGGTATTTTATAGTTTATGGGTGAGCAAATTTGATAAGCCTTTGGAAAGTAATTTTCTGTGTCTGTTTAAAGTAACAATAAACAACTATGATTCAGCAATTTGATTTCTAGAAATCTCTCTATAGAAATGATAAGTAGGTAAAAATGTACATGCAATATTATCTTTAATAGCACAAATGCTGAAAAATGTAAATATCCATCATGCTAAGGAAAATAAATTTGTTTAGTTCATATGCTGAAATTACATCCATCCATTAAAAGAGAGATATAAACTAGCAACTCCTTCTGAGGTATTGCTGTTTAGTGGGTATAAAGTTTCAGTTATGCAAGATGAAAGATTTCTAGAGATGTGGGTACAACACCATCTGTACAGAATTGTACACTTAAATTTTGCTAAGAGGGCAGATCTCATGTTAAGTGCTCTACCACACTTAGAAAAATGTAATAGAATTACAGATGGAAGCTCTTAAAAAGTTAATCATGATATATCAACATTGCTTTGGTAGAGATATGATGGGTATTATTTTTCCAATGAAAATTAAGCTATAGACAGATTTTCAGTGTTTGGGAATGAAAGTCATGAGGAGTCATTAGTAGTGTTCATCAAATATTTTGGTGCAAAGGGACTGAGCTTCCCTACAGTCATTGAATGAAGTGTAAATTTCCTCCTTGATTCGGTGTCTGACATGAGTGGAAGTGACATAATACATTTGGGTGGAACCTTAACATTCAGTACATGGTTAGCCATAATGCCTTCTTTCTGCCTATGCAATTGTAACTCAAATATAGAGTCAACTTCTGCATGAATAAAATATATCTGTGATTTTAAGCCCCTGAGAGTAGGGGATTATTTTTTACTTACAGCATAATCTAGTTTATTCTGTGCTGATCTTAAAAGTTTTAAACATACTCTTACCCCTGGGTTTGTAATAGATTTGGAACTATTTTGAAAAGTCTCCTCTCTCTTCTTACTTTCCTAACTCAATCTAGTGCATATCTTACCAGAATACAACAACCCACTCTTGCCAGTTGGCTTTATTAGATCAGCGAAATGAACATTTTAGCATGATTTAATGTAAGCTCTTTTATCAGTCCTTATTTATTAAACTGGCAGGAGTAAAATAAATATCTATTCTATCTCTGAACATTTTACCCATCAGTTTCCAACTCATCAGTTGCACCTGTCTATGAAGGGTCTTTGATACTTTCCAAAGTGCTACCATAATTGGCTTAAATATGAACACAACAGAAAACATTACTGTTACTGTCTCTTCTGTGATGCAGGATAGACTTGGTAAGTTGACTGTCTTGTTCCCATCTTAGCATATGTCAGTTTTATCAATAGGCAAAATGATATAAATTTGGACACTAGAGTAAAATGTATCACTATGGTAGTGTCTCCCAAATGAATTCTAAGTGGAAGTTTGGGGGCTTTTTTTTCTAAGAAGGGAAATGTAACCACATACCTGGTACTCTCCTGGGAGGTCCCTTAGAGCCTCTAGGGAAAAGCTCTGTAGAATCTGTGTCTTTCGTAGAATCTGTCTTTACAGATTCCAAACTTTTCTGGATTGACTGGCAATTGACCATGTACTGGCTTTCAGTCAGGAGGTTCCATCAATAGTTGGAAGCTCGGAAATTCAAAGGGGCCCAAACCATGTATTTATTGCTTTGATTTTCAGCCTTACCTATCTTTTGCCTACTTACACAAAACCTAAGTGCTGGCTTTGATTCTAAATACTTTGCATGTGTTGATTTAATTCCCAACAACTCTCTGAGATAGAAGCCATTATTTTCTCAATAAGTAAACCAAGGCACTGAAAAATAATTTATCTCTGGTCATATAATTGGTAAATGGATTCAAACCCAGGCAGTCTGAATACAAAGGAACGTTCTCAACCAGTCTGAATACAAAGGAACCAGCATGTTGCATAGCTATTCAAAAAAAAAAAAGTCATCGAAGGAAAGCATTTACACAGTCTAGTGTTCAAGGAAAGTGAAAGCGGCACACCCTGAAAAACTGGTCATGTTTACCAAGAATAAGGGATAATGGCATGCCATCCTAGTGAGGCATCTGATGCATGACAGGGGAAATACAGGAACCCAAGCCTGGGTGAGTGATATTTCTGATCTCTGCTGACTAGTGCAGCCTGATGACAAAAGTTATGTCTCAAGAGATATGCGATTAGTTCAGCTTCATGGTGTATAAGTGTACAGTTGTACTCATTACATTGCAGGTTTAGACTGTAATCACTTTGTAATATATAATAATAAGTTATACCTGTTTCTTGTGTTCTGTTCTGAAAGTTTAAATATTCTTTAATAATGGAAGTAAGACAGTTGCACACAGGAATCTTAATGCTAAACTATAGCACTATAGCATCTCAGTACAGATGATTGGGTGAAAGTGAAAAAGGGTGGACACGTGATTTATATTTATTCATTGCTGTAGCCCCACCCTAGCACAGTGCCAGATGAATTAAGGCTGCAGTTATAACATTATTCATTTTGCAGTGAACGGTCTGGTTTATAAGGATCACACACTGAAAACTAACAGCTTTCTTAGCATAGAGAAGACTTTTGTCCTGAGTGCATGCTAAGTTGTGTCCAACTCTTTGCAATTCCATGAACGGTAGATAGCCAGACTCCTCTATCTGGGATTTCCCAGGCAGGAAGACAGGAGACTGTCCTGACCAGTGGATCAAACCTGCATCTCCTACACTGGCAGCTGGATTTTTTTTTTTTTTAACCACCGAGCCACCTGGGAAGCCCTACAAATTCCAAAAGAAAGTAGTCAGATGTTTCAGTGTCACCCATGACATACAGACCCTGGGGCATCTCTGTTAACCCAAGAACCAAGATTAGTCTTAGGCTAATTGATCTTCAGTATGAAAAAATTCCCACAAAAGGGAGTTGTACAATATTGTTAGATTAGAACACTGAGTATTCATTTATTTTCCGATAAGTTTCCACCTTCACTTTTTGAGTTATTTATTAACAACTTATTTAGTAATATTTGTGAACACATTTATTAATATTGCTCATGTCACATCACATAGATACTCACTCTTGTGTCAGCCCCTTCCATGTTTAAGAACCATTGTGTTTATGCTGCTTTACCTGGATAAGCCCAGCCACTGTCTTAGTTAAGGTCAGCCCCAGGAGCAGATAGACTTGCATCCACTGCCTTAATTCCCACTTGCCATATAATTAAACGTTCACAAATGTGGGGGATTAGAATTTATATATCTTTCAGTTCAGTTCAGTCACTCAGTTGTGTCCGACTCTTTGCGACCCCATGAATCACAGCACGCCAGGCCTCCCTGTCCATCACCAACTCCTGGAGTTCACTCAAACTCATGTCCATCGAGTCAGTGATGTCATCCAGCCATCTCATCCTCTGTCGTCCCCTTCTCCTCCTGCCCCAATCTCTCCCAGCATCAGGGTCTTTTCCAATGAGTCAACTCTTCACATGAGGTGGCCAAAGTATTGGCGCTTCAGCATCAGTCCTTCTAATGAACACCCAGGACTGATCTCCTTTAGGATGGACTGGTTGGATCTCCTTGCACTCCAAGGGACTCTCAAGAGTCTTCTCCAACACCACAGTTCAGAAGCATCAATTCATCGGCGCTCAGCCTTCTTCACAGTCCAACTCTCACATTCATACATGATCACTGGAAAAACCATAGCCTTGACTAGAGGGACCTTTGTTGGCAAGGTAATATCTCTGCTTTTGAATATGCTATCTAGGTTGCTCATAACTTTTCTTCCAAGGAGTAAGCATCTTTTAATTTCATGGCTGCAATCACCATCTGCAGTGATTTTGGAGCCCCCCAAAATAAAGTGTGACACTGTTTCCACTGTTTCCCCATCTATTTCCCATGAAGTGATGGGACCAGATGCCATGATCTTCGTTTTCTGAATGTTGAGCTTTAAGCCAACTTTTTCACTCTCCTCTTTCACTTTCATCAAGAGGCTCTTTAGTTCCTCTTCACTTTCTGCCATAAGGGTGGTGTCATCTGCATATCTGAGGTTATTTATATTTCTCCTGGCAATCTTGATTCCAGCTTGTGCTTCATCCAGCCCAGCATTTCTCATGATGTACTCTGCATATAAGTTAAATAAGCAGGGTGACAATACACAGCCTTGACGTACTCCTTTCCTGATTTGGAACAAGTCTGTTGTTCCATGTCTAGTTCTAACTGTTGCTTCCTGACATGCATATAGGTTTCTCAAGAGGCAAGTTAGGTGGTCTGGTATTCCCATCTCTTTCAGAATTTTCCACAGTTTATTATGATCCACACAGTCAAAGGCTTTGGCATAGTCAATAAAAGCAGAAATAGATGTTTTTCTGGAACTCTCTTGGTTTTTCCATGATCCAGCAGATGTTGGCAATTTGATCTCTGGTTCCTCTGCCTTTTCCAAAACCAGCTTGAACATCAGGGAGTTCACGGTTCACTTATTACTGAAGCCTGGCTTGGAGAATTTTGAGTATTACTTTACTAGCGTACTTTACTAGCGTGTGAGATGAGTGCAATTGTGTGGTAGTTTGAGCATTCTTTGGCATTGCCTTTCTTTGGGATTGGAATGAAAACTGACCTTTTCCAGTCCTGTGGCCACTGCTGAGTTTTCCAAATTTGCTGGCATATTGAGTGCAGTACTTTCACAGCATCATCTTTCAGGATTTGAAATAGCTCAACTGGAATTCCATCACCTCCACTAGCTTCGTTCGTAGTGATGCTTTCTAAGGCCCACTTGACTTCACACTCCAGGATGTCTGGCTCTAGGTGAGTGATCACACCATCGTGATTATCTTGGTGGTGAAGATCTTTTTTGTACAGTTCTGTGTATTCTTGCCACCTCTTCTTAATATCTTCTGCTTCTGTTAGGTCCAGACCATTTCTGTCCTTTATCAAGCCCATCTTTACGTGAAATGTTCCCTTGGTATCTCTAGTTTTCTTGAAGAGATCTCTAGTCTTTCCCATTCTGTTGTTTCCCTCTATTACTCTGCACTGATCGCTGAGGAAGGCTTTCTTATTTCTCCTTGCTATTCTTTGGGACTCTGCATTCAGATGCTTATATCTTTCCTTTTCTCCTTTGCTTTTTGCTTCTCTTCTTTACACAGCTATTTGTAAGGCCTCCTCAGACAGCCATTTTGCTTTTTTGCATTTCTTTTCCATGGGGATGGTCTTGATCCCTGTCTCCTGTACAATGTCACAAACCTCCATCTATAGTTCATCATGTACTCTGTCTATGAGATCTAGTCCCTTAAATCTATTTCTCACTTCCACTGTGTACTCATCAGGGATTTGACTTAGGGCATACCTGAATGGTCTAGTGGTTTTCCCCAGTTAGGAAGCCATTATTTTGCCCACCATAATATATACTAAAAAAAGAAACTCTTTTGTTTAAATAATTATTTATAATTAGGTCACCTTTCATTCCTTACTGTAGATCAGGGCTTCCATCTACTGCTGCTATTCTTTAGGACTAAGAGAACTTTGAACACTTCTCATGTTGCTAGTTTACTGGAATATGCCTGTCTCAGATTTTTGATGGTATGACGCTGTACTTATTCTACATTAAAACAAAAAACTTTATATTTTGCACCAGGGATAGCTGATTAACAATGTTGTGGTCGTTTCAGGTGAAAGGCGAAGAGACTTAGCCATGCGTGTGCACATATTCATTCTCCCCCAACCCCCGCCTCCAGACTGGCACATAAAGCATTGAGTAGAGTCCCATGCACTATACAATAGGTCCTTGTTGGCTATTCATTTTGAATACAGCCGTGTGAAGGATATTTTCATTGGATATAGAGTTCTAAATTTACAAGTACTTGCTAGTTTATTTTTTCCTACTTGCATCACTTAAAATGACCTTCTTCCATCTTCTGGCCTCCATTGCTTCTGAAGATCATCATCCATCATTTATATCACTTACCCGCTATGTGCAGTGTCTATTTTCTAGTTTTTAATATTTTAAAAATTTTAATTTTTCAGAAGTTTTAAGAGGTGCCTAAATTTGATTTTCTTTGCCGTTTTACAATTTTTGGGTTTCAGTGACCTTCTTAGATTTACGGCTTCATGCTTTTTCATCAATGTTAGATAATTCTCACATTGTCCCTTCAAAACTGTTCTCTCTTCATCTGGTTCTCCAGTCATACACAAGTTGATTCCACAAATCTCTGAAGCCCTGCTTACTCAACCTATATACTTTCTATGTATGTACTTTCAGTTTACACATTTCTGCTGCTATTCTACAAGTGAGATTGTGGTGAAATCAAATTAAATCTTTATTTGTGGTATTGGCATTTTTATGTGTAATTTCCTATAGAACTTTTCTGTTGATATCTCCTGGCTTTTTTTTCTAGCTCCTCTAACATATTTATTCTAATTGCCTTGGAGTCTTTATCTGCTAGTTCCTACTTCTGGGTCATCTGTGGGTCTTCTGCTATTGATTATCTCCCCCCCTTGATTAAGAATCATATTTTCTGCTTCTTCAGGTCTCATAGTTATCTACTGCATTCCTGCCACTGTATATATGTAAAATAACAGTAAGTACAAAAGTAAATAATATTCCCTGAGAAAGGGGGGGGGCTGCCTTACCTACACTCCAGATTTACTTTACCACTCAGATTGCTAGTGTAGCAATCCGCCAGTGTGATTGATAGTTGAGATATTTCTGGACCTTGTTGCAGCTTTAGTTTGGGGCTCAGTTCCCCCACTGGACTGCACTATTTTCAGGGCAGGATTAGGACTTTTCCTTCAGCATGGTTTGCAGTCTGAGTAGGGATCTATGCTGTAGGGTCCAGTCACCCGTTTTCCAAACCATGGTTGATTTCTTCTTCTTTTTTTTAACAGAACTGTTGCTAGTTTTTTGGATCACTAGGTATGTCTCTGGGCTCTTGAACCTGACTCTCTGCTCCACCCCCAGTGTTAGGAGCTCCATGCCCTTGGCAGGAGTTCCTGCTCTACTCCATGCAAAGTGGAGGCCGCGTCCATCCGTAGCTGATGTGGCTCAGCTTTGATGCTCTCCCAGTGTGGTAGGTTGCTGGTGTGCATTCAGGAAGACCCTTTGTACCTTTAGGAAGAGGGTTACAGTGATCACTTTCAGGTCTTCCTCACCCTCACCTGACCCATGCCTACAGAGAAGGCTCTGTGGGAAGGAGCTGGTGGGTAGGAACAGACTTTCTGTTTCTATTTTGAGTCTGAATTCATCATACAAGCCACATTCAGCTAGGAAAAGTTCATTAAAAGTGTCTGGAGTCTCTACCCCAATCTGGTTGGTTCTTTCTCCCACCAGTCTTAAAGGATTGAAGGCAGCCTTGTATCTTGTTTATTTCTGGATTTCAGTTTATCTGGGTTTCTTTATATCAAAATCTCTGATGGTTTTAAAAACTATGATCTCACAGCTTTTCCCCAATATTCTTGTTGTTAGTTTGGCAGTGCCTACATTTTAACTGAAAGGAAAAATACCCTTTGCTAAAATTTTCCTTTCTCTTTGATGAATTATCAGGGCAATTTTGAAAAAAAAAAATGTTATTGCTATTAAAGTTGAAAATAGGTTTAATTCTCCTTCATACAAAATGATATTCTATTCTGTGTACATTAGTAGCTGAAAATACAGCAATGGTTCACTGCTTTTATTTTCAAAATGACACTGAATGCTGTTAAATTTGATAAATTTAATGTCACCTTTTTCAGTGTTCAGCCTATTTGCTTTGTATATCCCAAGTATATATCAAAACAGCTACAGTGTACTACATAGTGAGTGTAAATTTTGCACACTTGATTAATATTGAATATAAGTCACCTTATGGATGTGGACTAACATTTGTGGAAGTTGCACTCAGGTGGCAATGCTAACCCTGTAAATATACACAGTACCTAATTATAACCACTCAGTGTCATGGTGTAGAAAATCATTAGGGTTCCAAGACAATACATGCCTTGATAAAAATAACCTAGCATTATTAGTACATTGCCTTCTGTTAGAGGAATGTGAACTTGAAAATCCAAAAAAGCAAGAATTAATATTTATTGTTTTAATAATTCTTAATAAATTCTTAATACTTTATTAATTTATTAATCCAAAAAAGCAAGAATGTATATTTATTTATATATTATCCTGTTATAAAATTATTAAAGGAGGCAGAAAAATATCTGATTAAAATGACAGAAATAGAGGGGAATTCAGAGAAAAGTAAATTAGATAGACACAAAGTTAAATCACAAAGAAATATAAAAATGAAATGCTATATGCTTTGTAATATGGCAAACAAGTTGAACTCTGGGCTGTCTAGTTTTTCACTATGTCAGCAAGGTTTCCACTTGCAATTAGAGTGGTGGAAAGTATGCATTTAGATTAGATCATAATGGGCAAATTATTTTAATTCCTAGAGCTTTAGATGTTTCCTGTGAAGATAGGTGATTTTAAAACTTTTCCCTCCCAGCCGCATACTTTTTGCTTAATGTCCCATTAAGTTCCCAACAACCGGTGTTTGATCAGTTACTCTTATTAATCATAGTTTTTTTGTGAGAGCCTTCAGTGATTCCTCAAATTCTGGGCACCTCCCTAAAGAAAGAAGCCTCTTAAGTGTCAACTTCCTTACCCAACTTCACTAGCCAAGCTTGGGCTGCACACAGGAGATGCTTCCCTGAGCTCTTGAAACAATGTGTCCTGTGCTGTTTTTTCCTTCATCTCTGCCATCCTTACTGATGCGCCAGGATATCTCATCACTCTAACTGAGGCAGTGATTTAAGATGAGACTTCGAATCATTTTATAAGAATGGATTCCCCATGTTCTCAGAATATTTCAGGTGATAAACCCATCCTCCAAATGAAAGTGAAATTCCCTCAGTTGTGTCTGACATTTTGCGACCCCATGGACTACACAGTCCATGGGTTTCTCCAGGCCAGAACACTGGAGTGCGTAGCCTTTCCCTTCTTTAGGGGATCTTCCCAACCCAGGGAGCGAACCCAGGTCTCCCACATTGCAGGCGGATTCTTTGACCACCTGAGTCACCAGGGAAGCCCAAGAATACTGGAGTGGGTAGCCTATCCCTTCTTCAGCGGATCTTCCCGATCCAGGAATTGAACCGGGGTCTCTTGCATTGCAGGTGGGTTCTTTACTAACTGAGCCATCAGGGAAGCCCCCCAAAATCCATCCTCCAACTTGTCCACAAGTACAAAGAATATATTTTGTCACCCTCTGTCAGATCAGAAATCCAGTCTCCTCCTTTATGGTCCCCTCCCAGAGAACTCCATGGTAAGCCTCTTCACCTTCTCTCCCCGTAACCTCCCAGACTCCAGGGCGTTGTGTTGTATATGCGGAAGATCACGTGTTGTTCACTAGTCCTTCCTCTCTCTGCCTCCCACCACTCCCTTCCAGAATCTTCTAAAAGATTCTCTCATTTTTTCTAGCCCAAACTCAACAAGTCTTTCACAAACAAAATAATACAATTTGATTCTTCAAACCCTCCATCTCCTTCTGTTACTTAGAAATACTTTGATCACCTAAAAGTCTCTCTAGAATAACCTGAAATGATAAAACTTCCTCAATCTTGAAAGTCCCAAACCCATTTTTCCTTGTGGATTCTTAGAATTCCTGTAAAAATATTTCTCCCAACACAGTAACAGAACTTTTCGTGTTCTCTTTTATTCCAAGTTTATACATTCAGACTCACTTGGTTATGCTTCTATGGAAATAGCTCCCAATTTTTACAAGGGAGTTCTGTTCCTAATCTTGACTCTCAAGCCATTCTGATGGAAAATTCCTCTTGCTGATTCAGCCAAGCAATCCATAAAACTACACGATTACTTTGTTATCAGAAAGAGCTCTTATAATCACTTCCATTTTCAAGCACCGTTTCTCTCTGACCAGTTTAAAACAGTATAGGCTAGCTTATGATAAAAAACACAATGCTTCTCAACCAATTTTTAAAAGAAAGATTTCCATATAAGCATATTAGCTGAAATGCTTTCCCCTTCCTTCTTAAAGGCTTGACATTAGGACTGACATAAATACCCAGAAAAGCCTGGTCTGTTCCTATGTGTCATCATCCATAACTCTCAAGCTCAGTATACTTGTCTGTAGCATGCCTGGGAGTTACTGGAAGTGAGTTCATTGGGGGTGTTTCCTCTATTGCTTATTTTTATATTTAAAAAAGAACAGGCTATAAGCTGCTTTTTATTGTGAGAACTTTGTATAAGAAATCACTATTCTGTTTCCTCTCTTGCCAACCTCAAGTCCTTCATAGCAAACCATACTCTATCAAGTTTTATCATGGTAAAAACAAGCTTGCTTTCTTTCTCTTTTCCTCCAAAATTTCAAGACAATAAAATGAGTGTAGTGCTATTTAGGCAGTAAAGAAAGAAACATAATGTTGAGCTGCACCCTGAAGACACTTCTTTTGTATTATAATGCTTTTTATCCACAGATGTTAGTTGAAAATTGATATAATGATGTTTCTTGTAAGGCTACCAGAAACAAAACAAAACAAAAAACATTTAAAAACTAGAATAGATGTAATTGTATGTGATAAATGTGCCTCGTGGTATTGTACTAGAAACCCACAGGGAATAATTATCTATCAGTGGCACCTGCAGAGGAATTATAAGCAGCTGCAGAATTTGATTTTTGAACAACAAAAAAAAAAAATAGAAGAGAAAACAACTTAAAGACTGGTATTACGAATTGAGAAGTTAGAGAACAGAACAGAATATAGAATGAGAAGAGGAGGATTTAACCGGGATTTCAGTCCAAAGATAATAAGGTGAAACACAGCTAGGAATGCATATATATTAATTGTTATGAAGAAGTGTGCAGGGCCAATTAGGGGAGAGGTAGGGAAAACATTGAGTTTGAAGTTCAGATCTCAGTGTCTCTCACATTTAGGAATGTAAAACACCTGAATTTAGAAACTCTTTTGTTAGGCAGCAGGCTGTAATAAAAAGTATATAAAATCTGAAGACAAAGATATGTCTAGCCCCTGCTGTGTCACCTACAAGCTGTATGTTCTTTGAAAGTTATCTGATGTTTCTGATCAATTGTTTACATCATCATGTTGTGAAGACCAAGTAAATTTGTATTTGCTTTATACTTGGGACAGAGTTTAGTGAATATTAGGTACTTAGAAAATGTGGATTCTTATTATAGCTTTTTTTATTATTTTGGCAAATTCACAAAGTTTAAAAAAATCTTTTCTTCAATATGGACAAAGTTAACTCTTGTTATTTGTGGTAGTTCTATAAAGTCTGTGTAAACACTGAGCCATCGCTCCTGGGGATAGACAGTTCTTGCGAGATTTGGGTCACATGTTCATCCACCTATAAAGACAGAGCCTTGTCTTATGTGTGTTTCTATTTAGACACCTTATGTAAAATGTATTGGTGATTTGTTAATTCACACTTGGAGGAAGTCTGTTTAACCCATGGGTTTTCTTCATAAGGCACATCTCAGTCTTCTACTGTTCCAGACACTAGACAGCACTTGAGCACGACAGACGGGCCCTTTTCCATACCAGGTCACCAGTAAGCACACAAATATGAAACGTGGCTAAATAAATATACTGCAAAAAGGACACATTTGTAGTGTAGGCTCTGAAATGAGAAGGCCAAGTGTCCCCTTGCCTGACCTCACTTGGGAACATGATCACTGGTTGACTCAAGTGTTTCACCACTCAGTGCCCGTCCACACATAACCACAAAAGTTCAGTTCAGTCGCTCAGTCGTGTCCGACTCTTTGTGACCCCATGGACTGCAGCACACCAGGCCTCCCTGTCCATGACCAACTCCCAGAGTTTATTCAAACTCATGTCCATCGAGTCAGTGATGCCATCCAACTATCTCATCCTCTGTCATTCCCTTCTCCTCCCGCCTTCAATCTTTCCCAGCATCAGGGTCTTTTCCAATGAGTCAGTTCTTCACATCAGGTGGAAAAAGTATTAGAGTTTCAGCTTCAGCATCAGTCTTTCCAATGAATATTCAGGACTGATTTCCTTTAGGATGGACTGGTTGGATCTCCTTTCAGTCCAAGGGACTCCCAAGAGTCTTCTCCAACATCACAGTTAAAAAACATCTATTCTTTGGTGCTCAGCTTTCTTTATAGTCCAATTCTCACATCCATACATGACTACTGTAAAAACCATAGCTTTGACTAGAAGGACCTTTGTCAGCAAAGGGATATCTCTGCTTTTTAACATGCCGTCTAGGTTGGTCATAACTTTCCTTCCAAGGAGCAAGCATCTTTTAATTTCAAAATACATGCCTGCAATGCAGGAGACCCTGGTTTGATTCCTGGGTTTGGAAGATCCGCTGGAGAAGGGAAAAAGCTACCATCTGCCCTCCAGAACTAGTCCATGGGGTAGGAAAGCGTTGGACAGGACTGACTAACCACAAAAAAGCTGTGAGTATTTGAGAAGAAAATGTCTATGCAACATCAATGAGAAAATTACAGAGGGGAAAAAAAAAGGAAAGCATCTGATAACCCTGTTTTCATATACATATTTACATGTTTGCTTTTATTATGGTCGAAGTCCTCTTTAGAACTCTGAGAGCTTGAAGAACGTGGTCTCATCACATATGTGATGACTATCAGAGAAGAATGGCTGGGATTTTCAGAAATGTCAAATTAATCTCACTGGTAGGAATGTGATTTAAGTCCATTATGAGAAAATTAAGAATCACACGTTCTTATTTTTCTTGTTTAGTGACTAAGTCATGTCTGATTCTTTGCTAAGTCTTGTCTGATTCTTTTGTGACCCCATGAACTATAGCTTGCCAGACTCCTGTCCATAGGATTCCCAAGCAAGAGTATTACAGTGGCTTGTCATTTCCTTCTCCAGGGGATCTTCCCAACCCAGGGATCCAATTCACATCTCCTGGATTGGCAGGTAGATTCTTGACCACTGAGTCATAAGGGAAGCCCATAGGTTCTTTTTTTTTTTAAATTAATTAATTAATTAATTTTTAATTTTTACTTTACAATTCTGTATTGGTTTTGGCATAGATTGACATGAATCCACCACAGGTGTACATGCGTTCCCAAACATGAACCCCCCTCCCACCCTCCTCCCCACAACATCTCTCTGGGTCATCCCCGCGCACCAGCTCCAAGCGTGCCATATCCTGCATCAGACATAGACTGGCAATTCAATTCTTACATGATATTATACATGTTTCAATACCATTCTCTCAAATCATCACACCCTCTCCCTCTCCCTCTGAGTCCAAAAGTCCACTATACACATCTGTGTCTTTTTTGCTGTCCTGCATACAGGGTCATCATTGCTATCTTTCTAAATTCCATATATATGTGTTAGTATACTTTATTGGTGTTTTTCTTTCTGGCTCACTTCACTCTGTATAATCGGCTCCAGTTTCATCCATCTCATCAGAACTGATTCAAATGTATTCTTTTTAATGGCTGAGTAATACTCCATTGTGTATATGTACCACAGCTTTCTTATCCATTCATCTGCTGATGGACATCTAGGTTGTTTCCAAGTCCTGGCTATTATAAACAGTGCTGCGATGAACATTGGGGTACATGTGTCTCTTTCAATTCTGGTTTCCTCCGTGTATATGCCCAACAGTGGGATTGCTGGGTCATAAGGCAGTTCTATTTGCAATTTTTTAAGGAATCTCCACACTGTTCTCCATAGTGGCTGTACTAGTTTGCATTCCCACCAACGGTGTAGGAGGGTTCCCTTCTCTCCACACCCTCTCCAGCATTTATTGCTTGCAGATTTTTGGATCGCAGACATTCTGACTGGTGTGAAGTGGTACCTCATTGTGGTTTTGATTTGCATTTCTCTAATAATGAGTGATGTTGAGCATCTTTTCATGTGTTTGTTAGCCATCCGTATGTCTTCTTTGGAGAAATGTCTATTTAGTTCTTTGGCCCATTTTTT
>NW_024070191.1:8243395-8265032 GCF_014754425.2 Oryx dammah
AACAACTAATCTCAAAAATATACAAGCAACTCCTGCAGCTCAATTCCTAAAAATACTATATTCTTTGATTTTTTGCATCTTAATGAAATAGTCTGTGGATGTTTTATCAACTATTCCTAAAACTCCTTTGTTCGAGTCGTTTCATTTTGCCCCCACTGTGCATTACCCTACTCAGTTTTCTCTTTCGTAATCGAGAAGCTGATCTAATCACAGCAGATCATCATTCAGGATTTGTCATTTTCCACATAACATTAATAGACTTTCTGTAATTTTCTAATATCCATGGTTTCATATGGATACTCCACATTACATCTACTATAACAGTGTTCAGAGGTCAAGTACAATGTGGAATAATTTTTCAAAATAACAACCACCAAAGGAAATTATTAAATTATGAAACACATTACCAATGCCCATTTCTTGGTCCCTTGAATTCTAGGTCTGCTTGGTACAAGACTGTTATACACTTGTGGAAACACGAAGTCTGAGATAAATACCTTATAGTTTGGAACCTATAATATATTGGTATCTCCTGGACTTTGGTTCTACCTTCTATAACTACTGAATTTATTTCACATTTTTAAGCCCCAAGCAATACAGTTTCATTCAAAATTTATTTCCTTTCCCAAAGTGGAAATAGATTTTAAAAATAAAATACCTTGCACAAAGCCTCAGAGTAGTGTAATGATCATGCAGTCCACCCACCTCACTCCCAACCATGTTCCCACTCTTCCTTCGTGAGCTTCTCAACCATTTCCCACTTCACCAATTCTGTTCCATTCCATCCCTTTCATACTCATCTCACCTTAGTCCATCCTTGATCGTCCTTAAAACTCTATTTTCTTTATTGTTAAGTAGATCAAGTCACCACTTTTTTTCTAGTACCCATTTAATATTTGAATATCCAAATGCATCAAGATGTTTAACAGTCTATCCATACTCCTTACAAGTCAACTGTGTTTATATATATATATATATATATATATATATAACTTTGTTTTTCATTGCAAATCCAAGTACTTGCTATATAGATGGTGCTACTATAGTGTCAAAATATCACCATACTTTTGTTGTAATTCCTCCTCTCTGTGAATTGAGACCCTTTCCCCACCCTGGGGCTAGAATAAGTAGTCATCACTCTGTTACCATTCTCTAGTCTGATTTTCCATCAATATGTAGAGAAAAATTCTATTTCAAATTGTGACAGATGTTTCTAGTTTTAAAATGTGACTTTCAAAAGCTTTTATTTATTTTTTTGGTTAGTCCTATTCACCAAGTACCAAAGTGGTGATGTTTCCTATTTTACAGTGAGATCAAAATTCTAATGGGCGCCAATAGTTTAAAGACGTAATAAAGTGAACATATCGATAAAGAAATTGCTCCTGAGCTGAGTTAGACACATTTCAAAAAAATCTGGTAATGTGTTTTCTAGAAATGTTCCTGATCAGTATGGCAACGACTGTGCGGTGTGGAGAATAAGTACCCAGTACATAAGTGCCTGCTATCTCTTGCTTGTGTGCTATCATAAAACTGATAGGAAGTGCTCGTAGTCTTAGGAAACAGGTTATTTAGTGGCTCTTTGTCTGCTAAGATACATATAACTTAGTGCTGATTATAAATAAGGAAACTAGCTCTCAACTTGTTTAGAGTGTGCTGTTGAATATTTGTAGTCAATTCCAGTTAATTAGATGGTATAAAGAATCATTGTTTGAGGCTTCTACTGATTTATATGACAAGCCTCC
Organism: Oryx dammah; assembly: GCF_014754425.2. NCBI lineage: Eukaryota > Metazoa > Chordata > Mammalia > Artiodactyla > Bovidae > Oryx > Oryx dammah. The sequence goes on from NW_024070191.1 coordinate 8,245,138, forward strand.
TTATGGGACAATATATTCAAAAGTAAAATTTGTTTCACTGCCTATAAACACTGAAACCTATATTGGAACACCTTGTTATCAAAACCTTTATTCAGTAAACATAAGGGATTTTATCGCTTTTGCATTTTGGAGGACACTGGAAAGCCAAAATGATTTTTCAGAAATGAGTAAACTGAAACATTGCTAAAATGAAGGCTATGCAAAAATGATTTTAAATCTAGGCTTTTGGGTCACTGCATGTATCAAACATTATTTATATGACAGACTAAATGCTTTTTATCTTTTCTCAGGTAATCACAAAACTAGGCAATGGGGATTTTAATTTCAGTTGAAATACTTTACACAATGCTATTATACACTTAATTTCTCTGTATGTCTCTCACTCTTTGTGACCCCATGGACTGTACCCCTGCCAGGCTCCTCTATCCATGGGATTTCCAGGCAAGAATATTGAAGTGCATTGCCATTTTCTTCTTTAGGGGATCTTCCCGACCCAAGAATCAAACCCATTTCCTGCATTACAGGCAGATTCTTTACTTACTGAATTTCTCTGATATACTTAATTCAGCAACACTCCTTTCAATATTGACATTAGGTTATGTTTCCTGTTAACATAATACTAGAAGTTTGCATATTTCCCACCACAGGCATGATCCATTCTAGTCCACTTCAACTTTAATTCTGAAGATAACATTTGCATATGGCAATAGCTCAATTTTAGGCTCAGAGTAACAGTCTAGAGCAGCATACCAGCAGGGAATGGAGACCTACATTTAAATCATTTGAAAAGGCTTTTTGTCCATTGCTGATACTGAGATTGACTAGCAAGAGTTTGTTAAACTATCTCCTTCACCAACACATCTGAGGGATCAATTGGTTTATTATTTGGTGACTTACATTTTCATTTAGAAGGAAGAGGGATGCTGCCCAGATAGTAAGGGTGGGTATCAGAGTCTTGATGATGGGGTTGGGAGTTGTATTAAAGGTTGCAGATGACTCTAATAGCATTACAAAATCATCCCAAACTTCTTCCCATCATTGTGCAGCTCTTGAATCAATTTACTTTCTAATTATTTAACAATATTTTATGGCATCTATTGAATATCTCTAAGGTACCAAATACTGTGACAAAAAATGGCTTTATTTAATTCTCATAATAGCTAGGAGGCAGGCATTTTTCTTATCCCCATTCACAAATAAGTAAATTGAACTATGAACTAAATGCCTCAAGTTGGGTATCTTTAGAGCCAGCACTCGAGAAGACTGTTGATATCAAAATTCATAATCTGAGTTACTACTGACTTGTGTCTGGTTTTGTTCAGTTTAGCATTAACTGTGTCTTAATAAAATTATTTTGAGAATAGTCAATGTATGTTTATATCTAGTAATGTGATGGTGATGGGAAAATACTTTCAAAAATGACTGCAACTGTGCAACTAATCAAAGATCCATTGATTTCATCACTGCAGGGAGAATGCTACACAATACAGGTGGGAATCCATTAAAATATTTCAGATAAAATATGTGTGAGCCCAAGCAATACTTATTATTTCATTGTGTGCTATTGTAGTGTTTCCAATTTAGTCTATTTTATTCATTTCATATTTTTAAATAGTATTTTAAAATATGAAATGATTTTTTTAGTTAGAAATTTTATTAGTTAAAACAGATTGACATACCAACTTAGAACTAACTTATCTCTACAAAGCAGCAAAGATAAAAGGATGAAATGGCCAGATGGGTTTTAATATCTAGGCAACCTCACTCATACTTTAAAGTGGTCTTTGTAATACCACTTGAAGTTTGTTTTAATGTCATTTATTCATTTGTTATTATTTGGTTTTATAGAATATAGAATATGTACTAGGGCCATATCAATAATGAAAATAAGCAACTTCTAACATAGTACTTCTGTTGCTTTTCTCTTTGGGGTTCATTTCTATCACTTAAAAGAAATGCAGTGTTTAAATCTATTTTATCAAATGCTGAGTATATTAGACCTAAAAGGCTGTGCTCTTAATTTTCTCAATGTTTTAACTCATGAAAAATGCACACTCAAAATTCTTTAGCCTTAGAACAAAGGTTTTAAATAGTGAAGAACTTAAAATTTTGTGACTCACTTAATTATATAAAGAGGCAAACAAGAAAGTTTAGCTTAACAGTTAATATTCTTTAGAGGTCTGGGTGCTCTCATTTTAGATTACCTGATTAATAAAATTTAAGACAATTATTTTTTTATATTGAAGTATAGTGGATTTACAATGTTAGTCTTAGGTGTACAACAGTGATTCAGTGTTTTTATAGATTATACTCCAGTTAAAATTGTTATAAAATATTGCCTGCATTCCCTATGCAGCACAGTATTACACTGCTGTATGTTATTCGTGTTAGACCTAGAGGTTTGGACACCTTAATCCCCTTCTCCTATCTTGTACCTACACTTCCCTTCTCCCCTCTGATAACCACTAGAGTGTTCTCTGTATCTACATTTAACTACACATTTAACAAGTAAATGACAATAAATCAGTCATAGCATTGTATCCTTTCTAAATTGTTTTGGATGTATTACTAAGTGAATATTTGCATTTACAAAGCATTGTGATGATCACTAAAGCATTTCCATGTCACTGAAACACTACACGTACCATAAGGCTAATTCTAGGTAAAAGCAAAAATGATAAAAACATGTTAAATTGCCAACAAAGTTAAATTTCGAATATTTGTCCCATTATGTTAAATTTTCCACCAGTATAAGACACAGAAAACAAAACAGAGCATTAAAGCTCAGAATAAGCTGAATAAAGGAAATTAAAATGCAGAAATGATGGAAAAGAAAACTATAAGCATTAGAAATATTGGCCAAAACAAACATTTCTTCTTTGAAAAGGAAATACACTTGTAAAATCTCTACCAGCCTGGGACCCCAGATGGCACAGTAAGTGCCCTAGGATCTGCCTGTCAGTGGGTCACCAACCACAGCACAAGATGGAGCCTGGCACCCAGGTGGGCCAGGGAACAGCCCCACCTCCTGAACCCGCAGTAGTCAAACTACCGCAGGAGAAGGAAACAGAGGGGGCCCCCAAGCGAGCTGCAGAGAACGCAGCACTGGGGCCCAGAGGAGAGTGCGCTGCTAGGTCCTGGGCCGCCTACACAAGGCTACTTCTTGAAGACTGGGAAATGCACCCGGGCCAGCTAAAATGTAGTAATAAATTCAAAGAATTCAACGAATGTTTTTCAAGTGAAGGCATACGACAAAACTTTATAAGAACTAAGTGAAATGAAGGTAACTAATTTACCCCCCAAAAGTTTAAGATAACAACCATAAACATGTTCAACAAACTCTGGTGCCAAAGGAATGAAGACAAATTTAACAAGACTGAGAACTCTGAGCCCTGTGTCAAGACTCCCCAGCCTGGGGGGTTGATATCAGGAGGGCCCAGGAACATTTGTGTTTGAAGGAAGGAGCTCCCAGGACTTGGGGAAACACAGACTGCAGTCTTAGAGGACACACACAGAGTTTCTTGTGGAATGGGACCCAGGACAAAGCAGTGACTCAGGAAGAGCCTGGACAGACCTACCTGCAGAGTTTGAGTGTCTCCTAAGACCCAGAGGTCACTGGTAACTGTCGCCCACTATAGGGGCAAGGACACCCCAAAGAATACTCAGAGATGAAAGAAACTAGCATAAAAACAGAGGTGTATTTCAATGGTATAGGACAGAAAGCTCATGTAACTATGGTCCACATACCTATGGCCATCTAATCTATGACCAAGGAGGCAAGAAGAAAATACAAAGGAGAAAAGATAGTTTCTTTAATAAGTGGTGCTGGGAACATTGGGCAGCCGCATGTTAAAGAATGAACTCAGAACATCCCCTAACCCAAAAATGAACTCAAAATTAATTAAAGACCTAAAGGTAAGACTAGATACTATAAAAACTCTTCAAGGAAAACATAGGGAAAATACTGACATAAATCGGAGTAAGATCTTTTTTGACCCACCTCCTAGAGTAATAAAAATAAAAACAAAAATAAACAAATGGGACCTGAATAAACTTAAAAACTTCTGCACAGCAAAGGAGACCATAAACAAGATGAAAAAAACAACTTTCACAATGGGAGAAACTATTTGCAAAGGAACCAACTGACAAGGATTAATCTCCAGAATATACAAACAGTTCATGCAGCTCAGTAAGAAACAGCCCGATCAAAACTGCACAGAAGACCTAAATAGACATTTCTCCAAAGACATACAAGTGGTTAAAAAGAACAAGACAGGGCCTGGCACCCAACTGGGCCAGGGAACAGCTTCATCTACCTGCCAACAAGGGAGTGCCATAGAGAATGCAGCTCTGGTGCCCAGAGGATAGTGTGCTTCTGGGCCCAGGGCCTCCTACATAAGACTGCTACTTGAAGATTGAGAAATGCAACTGGGCTACCTAAAATGTAATCAATTCAAAGAATTAGATGACTATTTTCCAAGTGAAGGCATAAGACAAAACCCCAGAAGAACTAAGTGAAATAAAGGTAACTAATTTGCCCAATAAAAGTTTAAGATAATGACCATAATTATGTTCAACAAACTCTGGAGCAGAAAGGATGAAGATAAATTTAACAGAGCTAAAGAATATAAAAACAGATCCAATAAAATGTGCACTGCTGCTGATGCTGCTAAGTCGCTTCAGTTGTGTCCGATTCTGTGCGACCCCATAGACGGCAGCCCACCAGGCTCCCCCGTCCCTGGAATTCTCCAGGCAAGAACACAAGAGTGGGTTGTCATTTCCTTCTCCATTGCATGAAAGTGAAAAGTGAAAGTGAAGTTGCTCAGTCGTGTCTGACTCTTAGCGACCCCATGGACTACAGCCTACCAGGCTCCTCCATCCATGGGATTTTCCAGGCAAAAATACTGGAGTGCACTAGAAGGAATCTATAGTAGATTAGGTGATAGAGAAATGTATCAGAAAACTAGAAGACTACGTAGTGGAAATCACCATCACTAATCATTAGAGAATGTAAGTTGAAACTACAGTGAGGTATATCACTTCACACTGGTCAGAATGGCCACCATCAAAAATTTCTACAAATACTTTAGAGCATGTAGAGAAAAGGAAACCCTCCTGCACTGTTTGTGGGAATGTAAATTGATAAAGTTACTATGGAGAACAGTGTGGAGGTTCCTTAAAACACTAAAATTAGAACTACCACATGACCCAGAAATCCCACTACTGCACATATAGCCTGAGTAACTCATAATACAAAAAGATACATGCATCCCAATGTTCACTGCAGCACTATTTACAACAGCCAGGACATGGAACCAACCTAAATATCCACCAACAGATGAATGGATAAAATGGATGTGGTACATATGTACAACAAAATATTACTCAGCCATAAATGGAGCAAAATTGGGTCATTTGTAGACACATGGATGGAACACGAGTGAAGTAAGTTAGAGAAAACCAAACATCCCATATTAACACATATATGTGAAATCTAGAGACATGGTACAGATGAACCTTTTTACAGGGCTGGGACAGAAATGCAGGGATAGAGAATGGACACAGTGGTATAAAGGGAGGCTGGGATGAATTGGGAGAATAGGATTGACATATATCCACTACCATGTGTGAAAGAGATAGCTAGAGTATGCTCTGTGATGACCTAGAGGGGTGTGAGGGAGGTCCAAGATGGAAGGGATGTATGTGTACATATACGGATTCATCTGTACCCCAGAAACTAATGTAACATTGTAAATCAATTATTCTCTACAATTTTAAAAAAATCAATGATACTTTTAGAAGCTGGGTTCTTTAAAAAGATAAAATTGATAAGACCTTTAGCCAGACTCATTAAGAAAAAAACAGAGGGAATTCAAGTCAATAAAACTAGAAATGAAAAAGGAGAAGTTACAACTGACATTACAAAGGATCGTAAGAAAAGAATACAAACAATAAAAATACTAATACAAACTATATGCCAGTAAAATGGACAACTTTAAGAAGAAATGGATAGATGCCTAGAAACTCAATCTTCTAAGACTGATCCAGGAAGAAACAGAAAACATTAACAGACCAATCACAAGTACTGAAGTTGGAACTGTGACTAAAGAACCTACAACAAATGAGAGTGTAGGACAAATAGCTTCACATGGTGAATTCAATCAAACAGATAAGAGGAGTTAACACATACCTTCTAAAACAATTCTAAAAAAGCTGCAGGTGAAGAAACACTCCCAAGCTCATTCTAGGAGGCCACCATCACTTGACACCAAAATCAGACAAAGAAACCATAAAAAAGAAAATCATAGGTCAATATCACTGATGAACATATATGCAAATATCCTCAACAAAATACTATCAAACTGAATCCAACAACACATTGAAAGAATCCTACAGCACTATCAGGTGGGATTTATCTCAGGGATGCAAGGATTCTTCAATATCTGCAAATCAGTCAGTGTGATACACCACATTAACAAACTGAAGAATGACTACACATGCATCTCAATACATGCAGGAAAAGCTTCTGACAAAATTCCATACCCAGAAAAACACTCTAGAAATGGGAATAGAGGGAACTTCAGTTCAGTTTAGTTGCTCAGTCATGTCTGACTCTTTGCAACCCCATGAATCACAGCACGCCAGGCCTCCCTGTCCATCACCAACTCCCGGAGCTCACTCAGACTCATGTGCATCGAGTCAGTGGTGCCATCCAGCCATCTCATCCTCGGTCGTCCCCTTCTCCTCCTGCCCCCAATCCCTCCCAGCATCAGAGTCTTTTCCAATGATTCAACTCTTCGCATGAGGTGGCCAAAGTACTGGAGTTTCAGCTTCAGCATCATTCCCTCCAATGAAATCCCAGGGCTGATCTCCTTCAGAATGGACTGGGTGGATCTCCTTGGAAAATACTGATGGAAGAAATAAAGGGTGACAAAAAATAGATGGAGATATATACCATGTTCTTGGATTGGAAGAATCAATGTTTTGAAAATGACTATACCTCCAAAAGCAAAAAAAAAAAAAGTTAAAAAAAGTTAAAAAAAAAAGTAAAATAAAATTCAATCCAATAAGAGAAAAACAGTATTAACTGCACTGCAAAAAACATGTCAAGTCCTGCTCAGCATTATTCTAAATAGAAAATTGTCTACTCTCTCCTTTAATGAATTTCTAAATACCCCCAGAGGCTCTTCTCCAAATAAAAGTTGACTTTGTGGGTGAAAAAAACAAAAACAAAAACAAAAACACAATTTACAGATTCAATGCAGTCCCTATCAAGTTCCCAATGACATTTCCCCCTCAAAATTAGAATATTTTACAATTTGTATGAAAACACAAAAACCCTAAATAACCAAAATGACCTTAAGGGAAAAAAATAAGCTTAAGATATCAGGCTTCCTGATCTCAGACACTACTACAAAGCTACAGTAGTCAAGACAGATAGTAGTGGCACAAAAACAGAAATATAGATCAATGGAACTAGAAAGCCCTGAGATAAACCCATGTGCCTATGGTCATCTAATCTATGGCCAAGGAGGCAAGGATATACAATGGAAAAAAGACAGTCTCTTCCTAAATCATGCTGAGAAAATTGGACAACTGCATATAAAACAATGAAATCAGAACACTCCCTAACCACATACACAAAAATAAACTCAAAATGGACTGAAGACATAAATGTAAGGTCAAATACTATAAAACTCTTAGAGGAAAACATAGGGAAAGTATTCTGACATAAATCAGAGTAGTAAGATATTTTTTGTCCCACCTTCTAGAGTAATGAAAATAAAAATAAACAAGTGGGACCTAATTAAACTTATAATCTTCTGCACAGCAAAGGAAACCATAAACAAAATCAAAAGACAACCCTCAGAATGGGAGAAAATATTTGCAAATGAAGCAACTGACAAGGCATTAATCACCAAAATACTCGAACATCTCACACAGCTCAATAACAACCAACCCACTCAAAAGTGGCTGTAGGACCTAAATAGACATCTCTCCAGGGAAGACATACAGATGGCCACAAGGCACATGAAGAGATGTTCAACATCACAATTGTTAAAGAATTGAGTCAAAACTACAGTAAGGTATCACCTAACACAGGTCAGAATGGCCAACATCAAGAAATCTACAAACAAACAAATGCTGGAGAGGATGTGGATAGAAAGGAGCCCTCCTACACTGTTGGTAGGGATGTAAATTGATACAGTTACTATGGATAACAAAATGGAGATCCTTAAAATGTTAAAAGTAGAGCTATCATATGACCCAGCTATTCCAACTCCTGGGCATATAGATGGAGAAAACTGTAATTCTAAAAGATACATGCACCCTGATATTCACTGTAGCGCTATTTACAGTAGGACATGGAAGCAACCTAAATGTCCATTGACAGAGGAATCGATAAAGATGTGGTTGATATATACAATGGAATTTAAGTCAGCAATGAGAAATAACAAAATATCATTTGCAGCACCATAGATGGGCCTGAGATTGTCCTATTGAGTGAAGTCAGAGAGAGGTAAATATCATGTGATATCACTTACATGTAGAATCTAAAAAAAATTATACAAATGAACTTATTTTCAAAACAGATATAGACTCATATGTAGAAAACAAACTTATGTAACCAAAGAGGAAAGGTCGGGTGAGGGAGGAGATAAATTAGGAGATTGGGATTAACATATGAACACTGCTGTATATAAAATAGATAATCAACAGGACCTACTGTGTACTGTATAGCATAGGGAAGTCTACTCAATGATCTATAATAACTTATATGGGAAAAGAATCTTTAAAAATAAAGGATACATGAATATGTATAACTAAAACTAATACATTGATGTACACTGGGAACTAACACATAACATTGTACATTAACTATAATATAAAATTAAATTTAAACATAAAATAGCAAAAATTAAAGGTTAAAAAATAGTATATTAAAAACATCAAGAAAGAAGTAACTAGTTATGTACAAGAGAATTCCCATACAGTGGTGAATTGGGTTTTCAGCAAAAATTTTGTAGGCCATAAGGGAGTTGGAAAATATATTCAAAGTGATGAAAGCAAGAACAAAAACAAACCAAGAATACTCTTCTGTCAAGGCTATTTGAAGAGTATTTGAAGAAGAAATAAAGACTTTTATAGAGAAACAAAAACTAAGAGTTGTGAAACATTACACTGGTTTTAGACAAAAAAAGTTCAAGACATTTCTCTAAGGAGAAAATAATACAATTACAAATATAAAATCTCATTGTATTTTGGGGAAAACATATAGTAAAGTTAGTAGGTTCACAACTTACAAAGCTATTTGGAAGGCTAAAAGAGAAAAATAGTAAAAGCATCTATAGCCACAATAAGCAATTAAACACACAAAACAAAATAGGTAGGGAGCTTGGGATCAATCTTACACACTGTACTATTTAAAATGGACAACCTACTGTATATAGTACAGGGAACTCTGCTTACTGTTATGTGACAACTTGGATGGGAGGGAGTTTGGGGGAGAGTCCCTTTGCATATGTATGACTGAGTCCCTTTGCTCTCCACCTGAAATTATCACAACATTGTTAATCAGTTATACTCAAATATAAGTTTTTTATTAAAAAAGACATCATGAGGGAGAGAATAAGAATGCAAAGTTGTTAGGACATGTTTCAACTTAAGTGATCCACTTAAGATCATCACAATCAGAAACTATATAGATAGAAAAAAAGAGAATAGGATTCAAACAAAACACTGAAATTAGTCATCAAATCACAAGGTGAAAGAGCAAAGAAGAAAGGAACAAAAAACAACTGCTTATCAGTAATTACCTTAAGTGTAATAACAATGAACACATATTGCCTATCAATAATTATTTTAAATGTAAATAGACTAAACGTTCCAATAAAAAAAACATAGGGTGACGGAATAGATTTTTTAAAATCTATTAAAAAATAGAATTAAAAAAATTTTTTAAATCTATTAAAATAGATTAAAAACAATGACCCATATATATGCTACCTGTAAGACCCTTACTTCAGATCTAAAGCACGCACAGACTGAAAATGGAAAAAATGGAGACAGAAGAAAGCAATGGCGGGAGGAGAGAGTGGGACTAATTGAGAGAATGCATCGAAACGTGTGCATTTCCTATGTGAAACGGCTGGCGATGAGGATTTGGAGTGACACGGGGAGCTCAAACCAGTGTTCTGTGGCGACCTGCAGGGGTGGGGTGGGGTGGGGGGTGGGACGGGGCATATGTATATCTGTGGCTGATTCCTGTTGATGTGTAACAGGGATCAACACAATACTGTAGAGCAATTTCCTCTAATTAAAAATTAAAAAGAGGAATGCTCAGGGAACAATACTTACATCAAATAAAAAACACTTAAAAATGAAGACTGCAACAAGAGATAAAGAAAGAGGGACATTACATAACAAAGGATCAATCCAATAAGAGCATATTGTAAATATTTTTTATATTGTAAATATTTTTGCACTCAACATAGAAACACCTGAATGCATAAATATAGCAGACATAAAGGAAGATATTGACAGTAATACAACAATATCAATAGAAAGGTATATTAATACCTCTACTTACATCAATGGATGAATCATCCTAAAAGAAAATCAGTAAGAATAATCTAGCCTCAAATACATTACACCACATAAACTTAATAAATAATATTTCACTGCACAACAGCAGGCTACACATTATTTTAAAGTGCACATGGGATACTTGCCAGGATAGATCATATGCTAAGATAGAAAACAAGTCTCAGTCCATTTAAGACAACGGGAATAAAATTAAGCATCTTTTCTGACCACAGTGTTATGAGACTAGATCAAATACAAGAAAAACTGCAATAATACAGTCATGTGGAGGTTAACAATATGCTACTAAAAAACACTATGGGTAAAGAAATTAAAGATAGAATAAAAAATACCTGGAGATAGACAATAATGAAAACATGATGATCCAAAATATATGGGACTTAGCAAATGGAATTCTAAGAGGGAAATTTATTGCAATTCAAACCCACTTCAGGAAACAAGAAAAACCTCAAAGTAATCTAACCTTACTTCTAAGGGAACTAGAAGAATAAACAAACCCCAAAGTTATAGAAGGAAAGAATTCATAAAATCAGAGCAGAAATAAATGAAATAGATGCTAAAATAATAGAAAAGATCAATAGAACTAGGAGCTGTTCCTTAATAAATAAATAAAATTGATAAATCTTCATCTAGAACATCTAGTCTAGTCATCAAGAACAAAAAAGGACCCAAATACACAAAGTCAGAAATGAAAGAGAAGTTATACCAACACCACAGAAATACAAAGGGTTATTAGAAATTACTATGAACAATTATTTGCCAATAAAATGGACAATCTAGAAAAAATGGATAAATTCCTACAAATGTACAATCTCCTAAGACCAAATCAGGAAGAAATAAAAGATATGAACATGCCAATTATAAGTAATGAAACTGAATCTGTCATCAAAAGCCTCCAACAAACAAAAGTCTAGGACCAGATTCATCACGAAAGATTTTAACCAAACATAAAGAAGAGTTAACTCTCCTTCTCAAACTATTCCAAAAAACTGCAGAGGAAGGAATGCTTTTGAACTCATCCTACAAGGTCAGCATCACCATGATAACAAAACAATACAAAGATGCCATCAAAAAAATTACAGGCCAGTATCACTGGCAAACATAGGTGCAAAAATCCTCAACAAAATACTAGCAAGCCAAATTCAGTAACGCATTAATATGATCATACCCCATGAGTAACTGGGATTTATCCTGTGGATGCAAGAACAGTTCAATATCCACCAAAAAAATTTAGTTCATGATATACTATATTAATACATTTAAAGATGAAAATTATATGATCATCTCAATAGATTTAGAAAGAGTTTTTGACAAAATTCAATACTCATTCTTGAAAACAACTAAAAATTAGGGAATAGAGGGAACATATCTCAACAAATGCTATTTATGACACACCTATACTCGTTGTCTTACTCACTGATGAAAAGCAGGAAGTATTTCCTCCAAAATCAGACTCAAGACAAGAATAGCAGCTCTTACTCCTTCTATTCAACATGGTATAGGAAGTCCTAGCCACAGCAACAGACAATAAAAGGCATCCAGCTTAGCAGGGAAGAAGTAAAACTGTCATTATTTGTGGATGACATAATAACTTTATGTAGAAAATCCTAAAGATGCTACAAAAAGCTATCAGAAAAAATGAATTCAGGAAAGTTTCAGAATGCATAATTAATGTATAGAAGTCTATCGCCTTTCTGTATACCACTGATGAACTATCAGAGAAAATTTTAGAAAGTGTAATTGCATCTAAAAGAATAAAATACCTCAGAATAAATCTAGCCAAGTGTATGAATGAACTGTACTGAGAAAAGTATAAGCCCCTGAAGAAAAAATTGGAAGACGCTCCAAATGGAGAAAATATGCATTGCAATAAGTAGTATTGTTAAAATAGCCCAGGATCTCTACAGATTCAATGCAATTCATGGCATTTTTCACAAAACTAGAGGCAATAATCCTAAATCTTGTATGGGACCACAAAACATCTCAAATAGCCAAAACAATCTTGAGAAAGAAGAGCAGAGCTGGGGTATCAGGCTCTCTAATTTCAAACTGTCCTGCACAGCTACAGTCATTAAACCATACGGTGATGGCAGAAAGACACCCACATCAATGGAGCAGAACAGAGAACCCGGAAAGATTCCATGCTTATATGGACGTTTCATCTTCAGCAAGGGAGGAAAGAATATTCAGTGGGGAAAAGACAGTCTCTTCAATAAATAGTGTTGGAAAAACTGGACAGCTACAAGGAAAACAATACCACTGGACTTCTTTTTCACAAAATATACAAAAATAAACTCAAAATGGATTAAAGATTGTATAAAACACTTGAAAGCTTAAAACTCAGAGGGCAGACAGAATGAAAACCGCGATCACAGAAAACTAATCAAACTTATCACATGGATCACAGCCTTGCTTAACTCAGTGGAACTATGAGCCATGCCCTGTAGGGCCGCCCAAGATGGACAGCTTACGGTGGAGAGGTCTGACAAAATGTGGGCCACTGGAGAAGGGAATGGCTCTTCAGCATCTTGCCTTGAGAACTCCATGAACAGTATGAAAAGGCAAAAAATGACAGAATGACCTCTGTTTCCAAGGCAAACCACTCAGTATTACAGTAATCCAAGTCTATGCCCCCAAAAGGAATGATGAAGAAGCTGAAATTGACCGGTTCTATGAAGATGGGCACAGCTGCTAGAACTAACATCAAAAAAATTAAAAAGATGTACTTTTCATCATATGGGACTGGAATGCAAAAGTAGGAAGTCAAAAGATACCTAGAATAACAGGCAAATTTGGCCTTGGAGTACAAAAGGAAACAGGGCAAAAGCTAACAGAGTTTTGCCAAGAGAACACACTGGTCATAGCAAACACCCTCTTCCAACAACACAAGAGACGACTCTACACATGGACATCACCAGATGGTCAATACCGAAATCAGATTGATATTCTTTGCAGCCAAAGATGGAGAAGCTCTATACAGTCAGCAAAAACAAGACCAGGAGCTGACTGTGGCTCAGATCATGAACTCCTTATTGGCAAATTCAGACTTAAATTGAAGAAAATAGGGAAAAACATTAGACCACTCAGGTATGACTTAAATAAAATCCATTACAATTATACAGTGGAAGTGACAAATAGATTCAAGGGATTAGATCTGATAGAGTGTCTGAAGAAATATGGATGGAGGTTCATGGCATTGTGCAGGAGGCAGTGATCAAGACCATCACCAAGAAAAAGAAATGCAAAAAGGCAAAATGGTTGTCTTAGGAGGCCTTGCAAATAGCTGAGAAAAGAAGAGAAGCTAAAGGCAAAGGAGAAAAGGAAAGATATACCCATTTGAATGCAGTGGTCCAAAGTACAGCAAAGAGAGATAAGAAAGCCTTCCTCAGTGATCAGTGCAAAGAAATAGAGGAAAACAACAGAATGGAAAGACTAGAGATCTCTTCAAGAAAATCAGAGATACCAAGGGAATATTTCATGCAAAGATGGGCACAATAAAGGACAGAAATGGTATGGACTTAACAGAAGCAGACAATATTAAGAAGAGGTGGCAAGAATACACAGAAGAACTATACAAAACAAGATCTTCATGAACCACATAACCATGATGGTGTGATCACTTACCTAGAGCCAGACATCCTGGAATATGAAGTCAAGTGGGTGTTAGGAAGCATCACTACAAACAAAGTTAGGGTAGGTGATGGAATTCCAGTTGAGCTATTTCAAATCCTAAAAGATGATGCTGTGAAAGTGCTGCACTCAATACACCAGCAAATTTGGAAAACTCAGCAGTGGCCACAGGACTAGAAAAGCTCAGCTTTCATTCCAGTCCCAAAGAAAAGCAATGCCAAAGAATGTTCATACTACCACACAATTGCACTCTCTCATAGGCTAGCAAAGTAATGCACGAAATTCTCCAAGCCAGGCTTCAATAATGCGTGAACCAAGAACTTCCAGATATTCAAGCTGGATTTAGAAAAGGCAGCGGAATCAGAAATCAAATTGCCAGTACCCATTGGATCACTGAAAAAGAGAATTCCAGAATAACATCTACTTCTTCTTTATTGATTACACCAAATAATTTGATTCTGTAGATTAAAAGAAACTTGGAAAATTTTTCAAAAAATACCAGACCGCCTTACCTGCTTCCTGAGAAATCTGTATGCAGGTCAAGAAGAAACAGTTAGAACCAGACATGGACAAACGGAGTGGTTCCAAATTGGGAAAGGAGTACATCAAGGCTGTATATTGTCACCCTGCTTATTTAACTTACATGCAGAGTACATCATGAGAAACATTGGGCTGGAGCAAGCACAAGCTGGAATCAAGATTGCTGGGAGAAATATCAATAATCTCAGATACGCAGATGACACCACCCTTTGGTAGAAAGTGAAGAGGAACTAAAGAGCCCCTTAGTATCAATAACCTCTGATATGCAGATGACACCACCTTATGGCAGAAAGCAAAGAGGAACTGAGGAGCCTCAAGATGAAAGTGACAGAGGAGAGTGAAAAAGCTGGCTTAAAACTCAACATTCAAAAAACTAAGATAATGCCATCCAGTCCCTCACTTCATGGCAAATAGATGAGGAAACAATGGAAATAGAGACTTTATTTTCTTAGGTACCAAAATCACTGCAGATGTTGCTGGAAGCCAGGAAATTAAGAGTCTTGCTCCTTGGAAGAAAAGCTATGACCAACTTAGCATATTAAAAAGCAGACCTTACTTTGCCAACACAGGTCTGTCTAGTCAAAGCTATGGTTTTTCCAGTAGCCATGTATGAATGTGTGAGTTGGACTATAAAGAAAGCTGAGCACTGAAGAAACGATGCTTTTGAACTGTGGTGTTGGATAAGACTCTCGAGCATCCCTTGGATTGTAAGGAGATCCCACCAGTCTATCATAAAGGAAATCAGTCCTGAATATTCTTTGGAAGGACTGTTGCTGAAGCTGAAACTCCAATACTTTGGCCACCTGATGCAAAGAACTAACTTTTTGGAAAAGACCCTGATGCTAGGTCTTGAAGGCAGGAGGAGAAGGGAACAACAGAGGATGAGATGGTTGGATGGCATCACAGACCTGATGGACATGAGTCTGAGTAAGGTCTGGAAGTTGGTGATGGACAGGGAAGCCTGGTGTGCTGCAGTCCACGGAGTTGCAGAGTTGGACACGACTGAGCAATTTAACTGAACTGAACATAACAAAATGCTTCTGAACCTGATAATGTCTTAACAGAATCGTCAGAGGAGATGGTAAAGGAGGAGAATCAAGAATCAACGAACTCTTAGACAGCCTTTGACAGGCTAATGTTCTTACATAGAAGGGAGGGCGTTAAGAAATAATTGTCAACATTTTCCCCTAATTTGATCAAAAGTACAAATCCCTAGATCCTAGAAGAAAGTCCAACGAATTTTGAAAACAAAGAACTAAGTGGAAATACTTAAGACTGCCTGGTAAAGATATTTTCAAGCTACTGTATTGCAAAGATTACTTAATGGTTAATGTTTGTATATATTCAATATTATATACATATTCTCAACAAATGGGTACACATGGCAAAAAATGAATTTCAGATGTTACCTTACATTGTAAACAATAGTTACTTAAAGTGTATCTGATCCCTAAATAAATGTAAGTACAATAACTATAAAGTTTCTAGAAAATAGAATTTAGTGAACTTACGTCAGGCAAAGATTTCTTAAAAATGACACATAAATTATTAAGTGTAAAAGAAAAATATTAATAAAACAATCAAAAGTCAACACTTGATTTTCCAAAGATACTTAAAAATGTAAAAGGCTCAAATAAATTATTTGCAAAACATACAACTCAGTAAGAACATGCATTTACAGATTGCCTTTGAACCATGTGGGGATTAAGGGTGCCTGCCCTTGAAAATTTTTGTGTAACTTACTGTTCGTCCTCCAGATCCACAATTCCTTTCTGTTCACAATTTTACTCAACTGAGGATTATGGCACCACTGTACTTACTATTGAAAAAAAATCATGTCTGTCTACCCCTGCAATTCAAAACTGTGTTTTTTAAGGATTAAGTGTATATGTTTATACACACACATACACATATATACACACATTTATATCAATAATAAAGAAAAACACCTTAATTAAAAATGGGCAAAACATTGGGATATTAAAAAAATACATCTGTAGGCAAAGAAGCATATTAAATAGTATTCGATAGCATTTGACTCTGAGAATGCAAATCACAGCTCCATATACATTATAATGTACATAATGTACCATATACATTACAATAGCGTAAATTAAAAAGATAAATCATACCAAGTTTTGGATAGGATGGGAAACAATCGAAACTCATATACTATTGTGGGAGGGTAAAATAATACAACCATTTGCCAAAAAATTTTAGCAGTTTCTTAAAACATTAACCATACACCTACCTTGAGTCCGCCATGCCAAGAGAAACACAAGCATGTATAAACATAAAACTTCTACAGAAATGTTCAAAGCAACCTTATTACAAAAGTCTGAATGTCTATCAATAGGTAAATGGTTAAACAGATTGTGATGTACCCATACAATAGAATAATGCCAAAGTGTTAGATTTCCAAAGCAATATAAATATACCATACCAAGAAAAGCGTATATGCTGTATGATTCCACTTATGAAAAATTCAAGGAAATGTACAATCAATTGACAGAAAATTGGTTTGTCTTTTTTTTTTCCTGGGGAGACACAAGATGAGTAGAGAGGTATAGGACAAACAAATTACACAAGAAATTATGCAAGTGATGGGTTATGCATAGTATCTTATTGCAGTGATAGTTTCATGGGTCTGAACATGTCAAAGTATATAAAATTTACAACGATAAACACATATAATGAGATTCAGTGGCATCCCTGTCATAATAGATCAAGTTATCAATATAGACTTACTACTAATCATTGGTAGGGATTTGGAACAATTAGAATTCTAATACATTTCTAACATGGAACAGTTACTTATAATGTGAAATATGTTATTTGTCATACAACGCAGTTCTTCCACTCCCACAATATTTATTCAAGAGAAATTAGAACAGATGAATTGTTCCTATGTGTTTAATTCATTAATTAAATCTCAAACCTGAACACAACTTTAAAAAGTTTTCATTGGTGAATGGATCACACATTCACATGATGAATAACTGACCCTTCAACAACATGGTTTGAATTGTGTGGATCCATGTTTGTTTCACTAGATATGTATTAAAGTATTACACAGTCTGCAGCTGGTTGAATCCATGGATGTGGAACCAGGGTTACTGAAGGCCAACTCTTATATGGGGATTTCTGACTATAGGGAAGGCCAGTATCCCAGTTCCTGTGTTGGTCAAGAGTCAGCCATGTGTACTATTTAGGAATGGATAATGCATGCAGCAATGCTAATATGTTGTAAGTTATAGGGTCTGAGATAATACAGTCAAATGTTTACATGAATGATTCCAGTTCTAATAAATTATAGAATAAGCAGGACTAAGTTTCAGTGATGGAAAGCTTATCAAGATTGATTGTAAAGGAGATTTTAAAGAACTTTTTAAGGAATGGAAATTTTATTGGTGGTTACACACATCTGTCAAAATTCATCAGGTTGGACACCTCACATTGGCACTTTTTATTGAGTGTAAATATATTTGATTTAAACATTGAAATTGGTTTCTATTATAAGAAGCTGAATCATAAAATATAGACATAATATTTTATAAGATTTCACAATATGCATTCCAACAAATATTTAATAATTTTTGTGAAGCTGAAATTCACAGTAAGATCTACAATTAAGGTCACGATTTACTCTTTCAGAATTTGAAAAACGGTGTACTTAAAAAGGAAAGCACTGGGTCTACATAGTAATTGCTAAAAATCTGTTCCTGCTGCTGCTAAGTCACTTCAGTCGTGTCCGACTCCATGTGATCCCATAGACGGCAGCCCACCAGGCTCCCCCGTCCCTGGAATTCACATAAATACAAATTTATTGGATTTAATATTCTTCTAAAATGGTGAAATTCAGTGAAGCCATTATAAAAATTTTAAGTATATAACTATTTTGGTAGAATTTATCATTTTACCATTTGAGCCCAGTTTGTTCTGCATAAGAGTACAACCCATGATTATTGTTAGAACGTGCCCCTTTTTGCTGCAGATATTATTCCAACAACCTTCAGGTACTCCTCTCCTTCCTTCCATTTAGTTTCTAGATCTGTACTAAAAGATTCAGGCTTCCCAATACAAAATTCTAAAACAGATTTTTATTTTCCTACTCTATATTTTAAAATCATGTTTTTTTTCTCATAAGACATAACTATATGCATTAAATTTTAAGTGTATTTTTATTATTCAAAAGACTCTATGTTCCATGAAAGCATACTTTGCCTAATTTTTGTCACTGGTTTATATTTTGTGCCTATATATAACAGGTACTCATGAAATATTATTTAGATTGACTTCCCTGGTGGCTCAGATGGTAAAGTGTCTGCCTACAGTGCGGGAGACCCGGGTTCAGTCCCTGGGTTGGGAAGATCTCCTGGAGAAGGAAATGGCAACCCACTCCAGAGTTTTTGCCTGGAAAATTCCATGGACAGAGGAGCCTGGTAGGCTACAGTCCATGGGGTCACAAAGAGTTGGACACGATTGAGCGACTTCACTTTCACTTTCCATGATATATTATTCAGATCAATACAAGCTTGAGCACATAAATACATGGGTGTCTCTGAGTTCTGATCAACCACAATGATCAAGTTTCTGTTTTGCAATCTTGATTCTACCCTGCCCTGCAAAAGTGAAAAATTGAGATTTCTCAGCTTGGAACTGCAGAAAAAAATAAAATTTAAACCATTTTGAAAATAAGCTATACATGTGTGCTAAACCATAGCTTCCTATCTACTTTCTTTTTTTTTAATTAATTAATTAATTTATTTTTTATTTTACTTTACAATTCTGTATTGGTTTTGCCATACATTGACATGAATCCACCACGGGTGTACATGCGTTCCCAAACATGAACCCCCCTTCCACCCCCCTCCCCACAACATCTCTCTGGGTCATCCCTGGGTACCAGCCCCAAGCATGCCGTATCCTGCATTGGACATAGACTGGCAATTCGATTCTTACATGATATTGTACATGTTTCAATGCCATTCTCCCAAATCATCTCACCCTCTCCCTTTCCCTCTGAGTCCAAAAGTCCGCTATACACATCTGTGTCTTTTTTGCATACAGGGTCATCATTGCCATCTTTCTAAATTCCATATATATGTGTTAGTATACTG